>NW_021441169.1:0-444 GCF_001605985.2 Dendrobium catenatum | reverse complement strand
CTCTTGATAGAAGAGTTGGCACCCCATGAAAAGTTGACGATTCAATATGACTCCAAGCCATCCAATACCAAATGTCCTGAGGAAAGCCTAGCTAATCAATGTCAACCTTTGTAAATGTAAGCAAGTTGTTGCCACAAAACCTAGCTTGATGTCATCATTCCTCAACTTGGTTGTTACATTTAAATCCTTGATGTTAGAGGGCTAGAGATTTCCCTCAATGCACGAGCACAAGCCCCTTTAACTTCCTTCGTGGTCTTCTTGAGAGGTAGACGCGTGGCTAGCTCCATTTGCTCGATAGAATTTATCAACTAGACAATTTTGTTCTAATTGTGCTTGTTGTATGTTCAAAAACCACGAAGACACTATCACAAAGATGATATCCATATTGTCTCCTCTAATATTACTTTTGAGGGTGCTATATCATCCCACTTTTTCTAATGGATC
>NW_021441168.1:0-302 GCF_001605985.2 Dendrobium catenatum | reverse complement strand
AGGATTAAATATTCATTTCATAATATTAAAACAACTATGACAATCCACTTAACTTTTTAATAAATACAAACTAAAACAAACACTAAAAAATAAACACTAACACAAGAAAATATTTAAAACAAAAACACGAGTACAATAAACACACAGAAATTTATCTCTCATTCTCTATTCTTCTGGAGGAGGAGGAGGAGGAATGCCACCAAAAAGGTTGAAGTAGGAGAACATCAATATTACATTGGTATTAATTTCATGTACTTCATTTTTTATGCTACCAATGTCTTGTTGCTGCTGCAAAAGTTGAG
>NW_021441167.1:0-285 GCF_001605985.2 Dendrobium catenatum | reverse complement strand
ACACAATACACAGTTATCCATATTTATTAAATTCTATTAAATGTTTTAATTAATATCTATCTTTGTTTTTAGGTTACTTACATTAAAATGATAAGGAATATGTTTAACACGTTGAACTTAAATTTGTTATTATACAGTAGACTCAATGTGATTATTATGATTCAATTTTTTAGTCTTGAATATGATATTTGGAATAAGTACAAAGGGTTTATAGCTCTTGGTGGATTGTATTTAAGAAAGAGAAATAAGGAATATGATGTTTGAAAGGATTTGTGTTTAAAATTT
>NW_021441166.1:0-423 GCF_001605985.2 Dendrobium catenatum | reverse complement strand
TAAAAGGTTTGGTCGCGGCCCGGTGCGAGCGGGATCCATCCCGGATAGGGTCGGGTCGTGACAAACTTTAGTGGTATTAGAGCACTGGTTTTGGAAATTGGTTGGATTGTCAGACAGAGCTATAGGAAGTGATCAGTGAGTTTGTCTGGGGGTAGTTTTGGGTCGTTTGGCTTTTTATTGTGTTGTTTTTGTGATAGTTTTCCGGATTTTGGATTTTCTGTATGGATCACCCAGACCGAGACATGACAGACGGGCAGAGTGCCAATTAGGCAGCACCAGTGGGGAGTACAGCCCCCGTGGCCGGTGCTGATACACTGTCCCAATTTGCTACGCTTGTTGCTCAGATGATGAGCGAGACCCAGAGCAGAGCTTCTACTGTCAGATCTGAGGACATTGATAGACACCTGCAGTTATTTTTGAGGT
>NW_021441165.1:0-282 GCF_001605985.2 Dendrobium catenatum | reverse complement strand
GGAGAAGAGAAAGGCTGAGAAGAAATTCCAATCCACGTGTCTTGACTAGAGAAGTTTGCTGGAGCAATTAGGAGAAGAGGGGACGGTGGGACAACAGGGAAATTTAATGGATTTCAATTCCCAAATCAGTGAATGGATTTGGGGGATTAGAATATGTGAGGTGTTTCTATGCTTGGGAGGAAGTAGACAGCAACATGCAACCTCTAGCTGCCTTGGGACAGCAGTTTGATGATCTCTGATGGGTGGGCAGCAAGTATCTTTGGACTGGTTTCTCTAAACAGC
>NW_021441164.1:0-1008 GCF_001605985.2 Dendrobium catenatum | reverse complement strand
CTTTGAGTTTGGTAGGGAATAGTTTGTGTAGTCGAGTCGGGTACGTATCAAGTGATGAGTTTGGATTGTAGGAACAGTAAAGGGCATTGTAAATGCCTTCTTTCCATTCGTATTATATCGAATCGGGGAGGAGGCTATTTTAAAGACACACTTGGCTTCAAGGAAGTGTGTCTAAAACAACAATGCCTATATTCCTTTTCTTTCTGATTTTTATTCTTTTCTTTCTATCGTGTTTTGTCATTCTTTTTCTTTACTTCTTGCTTTCCTACTGTTTGGTTATTTAGTATTGTATTTTCATGCATAAATCCCTAAACATAGTGACACATGTATGAAAGTCCTAAGGGTTAGAAAACAAAACCTCTTTTAATCCTACAACTTTAGTGACACATAAGGACAAAAATTAAGGACCGAGTGTTAGAAAACATAGACTTAGGGTGCATGTTCCTTATAGGATAGAGACATCATAATATAGAAAATTTAGTGACACTTTTTCCTAGGTTTAGCATGCCTTAATCTGTTAATAACCGACCAATCGAATCAATCATAACCCAGCTTCTAAAAATGTATCAAAACATTTTATTCTTAATCCAACCCTAATTAACGAATATAACTACTAAACTGCAAAATTCAAATCAAAAGACTTATAACCAACCTAAAAGTCTTAAAAGATGTAGATTAAATTAGGAGAGTAAACTTAAGCTAAAATTAGTCAAACATAAAAGACTTATAAAATTCAAAGCTTTAATCAAACTCACTTATAATTAATAACACACTTAGTTTAAAATACCTTTAATATTAAGTCAGGTGAATCAAAACCTAACCTAAACTAAATGAATCATAAAGAATTTATTAAGAGATTTCATTATAACTCAAAGTTTAATAACTCATCTAAAATCCATCGAACTCTTAAATCAATCTTTTAAAATCAGTCAATAAACCCCTTAATATATAACAATCACTCCAAAGATGAGGTTTATTGGATGGACTACTCCGAGCTGCGGGGCTAAG
>NW_021441163.1:0-244 GCF_001605985.2 Dendrobium catenatum | reverse complement strand
CTTATGCCTCAAATTGAGATTGTACCAAGTAAATACAAGATCATTGAACTTTTGATGCTAATACTTCTTTCCCTTTTACTATTTTGGACATCTTTTAATCAAAGTAAACTTTGTTTATTATAAAAGCCTGCTAATAAAGCTTGTGATCATATATACTTTTAAAAGTGATAAATATTATAGCAAATCTAGTATCTCAATGCCTTATAATTTCCTTCAAATCAGCTTTTTTTTAGCCAAGTTAAAA
>NW_021441162.1:0-221 GCF_001605985.2 Dendrobium catenatum | reverse complement strand
CTGGAAGAACTTGATAGAATTTGTAAGAATTTCATCTGGAACAAGAAGAATGGCAGAAAAGGATTGCATTACATAAGCTGGCCAGATTTGTGTAAACCAGTAGAAATTGGAGGACGTGGTTTACACTCTAACATTTCTAAAACTCCGGCTTTGAGAGCTAGAATTGCATGGAGATTCATAAATAATAAGCATTCCTTGTTACATATGATTATGGCTTCAAA
>NW_021441161.1:0-678 GCF_001605985.2 Dendrobium catenatum | reverse complement strand
ATTATTCTTCATAAATTAAAATTTAATTTTATTTCGATTGAATTCACCCATTTGTGTGATCCCCTTTGGGATTTTTTGGAAGGAGTTTATTTTTGGAAGTATTGAATGCTCATCTCTATACTAATTCAATAGATACTTTACTCTATAAATACATAAAATGAGTGAGGTAGAAAATCCATTGGATTCATAAATTAAATGAGCTTTCATTGTAAGATTTTTTTTGTATTTTGTGTAAGAAAAACATAATCTGTTAATTAAAAAAATCAATTGTTGGAAGCTCAATCAATCTCTAGATTTTTAGAAATTATTTTTTATCTTTTTAACTTCAATCCAATAAGATTGATTGTAAAATGTTGTTTAGATAATAGTCATTCATACATCTTTAAAATATTATAGCAATTTGGTTTGATAATTTTAATTTGTAATTTTGGGTCATTTATGCATATTAGCAAATTTGGGTTATATTATCCTTTTTTATATTTGGATGATATGATTTTATTGCATCATATTTAATTTGAAAGGAGCACAATAAAAAAAATTGTTTGAAAAATCATTTATCATACTCATCATAACAAATTTTAATAGTTATAAAATCTATTTCAATCAAATTTGAATCATGATATTTTAAATTACTTTTTTCCTTTACAAATATAAAGTTGGAGAACAAAGCAATCAATT
>NW_021441160.1:0-244 GCF_001605985.2 Dendrobium catenatum | reverse complement strand
GTATACCCTTCCTAGATACTTTTGGGCAGAAGCAGTAAGCACAGCCTGTTATGTTTTAAACAGAGTAAACATTAGATCGAAGCTGAATAAAACTCCATATGAACTCCTTAAGGGTAGGACACCAAACCTTTCACATTTACATGTCTTTGGATGTAAGTACTTCATATTGAATAATGGTAAACATCTCTTAGGAAAATTTGATCCCAAGTCTTATGAGGGTGTCTTCTTAGGTTATTCTTCTGTA
>NW_021441159.1:0-387 GCF_001605985.2 Dendrobium catenatum | reverse complement strand
GGAATCCAAGAGAGGATGCTGTGGTACAGGAACTTTTGAGGTCACACAAACTTGTAATAGCTTGACCACCTTTGTCTGTGAAGATGCATCAAAATATGTATTTTGGGATAGCTACCATCCCACAGAGAGAGCATATGATATTTTGGTGAGGAAACTTGCCCAGAAATATGGTGCATCACTAAATTAACATGGCAAACAGGCAAGTCATCTTTTGCTTTGCTACTTCTACTTATGTTTTTACAATGCATATATGAATATATCCCAATATTGCTTTGAATTTTGCATGTTTTGGATAATCTAATTGAATAAATGATAGTAAGGGAGCGAGATTTACTTCATTTATGAACATTGTTATAGGCTTGAATGTGAATGAATCATGAGTAAATG
>NW_021441158.1:0-1370 GCF_001605985.2 Dendrobium catenatum | reverse complement strand
AAAAATCCAATTTATAATTTAAGAAAATAAATCAATTAATATGAATTTTCTCTTCTTTATAATATTTTTTAATATAAGAATATTAATTTGTTTTTATAAGATATGAATTGATTTTGTATTAATAAATATAGGGCTTCCATCATATCCTACCAATCATTTTGATGTGTGATTTGTGACATGCCATGGCATTGATATTATTGAGATGATGTTCAATGTAGGGATGTCATGCGCCTAACTCTCCCTATGTATCTACATTTGATAGAAAGGAGAGCCCCTTTGGTAGGTTAATAGGCTTCTAAGCCTACCTTTCTGTCTCTTTGAGCTGTTTAGGCTTTGTCATGTCATGTCAACGCTATGCACATCCTATGGTCATCAACTTGGTGGGCTCCACGCACCAACTCATGTGTCATGACCCATGGCCCACCCCCTCCCCCTTCCTTCATTATACAATAATAATAAAATGTTATTAGTTTTTTAGTGGCTCTGATCAAGTGGACAATCTAAATTTTGAGAGATTATTATGTGTGGAGTTTGTACGAAAAATTATTCAATTTTTGTTCATGTGCATAGTAAAAGCATAATTATTATTCATCGTTGTTCTTTTACTGTTTTTCTGCTATGTACACTCACAAAAATCAGACAAAACTTCGATCCAGATGCTGCACGTAATAATCTATCCTCAACTTGAGGAAAGATTTGGCTTATGAATAGCTCAACTTAGATTTTATTTGAGATAATTTATTACTCTTTTTTGAAGTAAATTATTATTCAATTTTTGTTCATATGCATAGTAAAATCATAATTATTATTCATCGTTGTTCTTTTACTGTTCTTCTGTTATGTACACTCATAAAAATCAGATAAAACTTCGATCCAGATGCTGAACGTAATAATCTATCCTCAACTTGAGGAAAGATTTGGCTTATGAATAGCTCAACTTAGATTTTATTTGAGATAATTTATTACTCTTTTTTGAAGTAAATTTAACTTCAAAAAATTTATGAACTAAAAATTTTTATACAAAAAAATTATTTTAAAATTATCTCAAACAAAATTTTAATTAATTTATATAGAATTAAAGAATTTAATAATACTCTATTTAATTAATACCTTCAATTTGAAGGCAAAATCTAAGTAAGTTGAATGTCACTTCAAAATGCTTCTTTGTCTTACATTCTTAGTTAGTCTAATCATTCCAATACAATCAATATTATAATTATATTCGTCCAAATCAATTTTTTTGGGAGAAATTTGGGCAAGAGCTCGTATAAGAAAAAATGTTATATAATTAAGGAACCAAAGTAAATCAAAAATCAAAATTATAACTAAGAGAAGGAAAAATCAGACTCAAACTCAAGAATAAATAAAAA
>NW_021441157.1:0-1021 GCF_001605985.2 Dendrobium catenatum | reverse complement strand
GCCAAAAGAGCAAACTCTTCTGCAAAACATAAAGGCACTACCACAAACTCCATGGATCCTCTTTTAGAGCCGAAGGACCCAAAGTTTGTATTTATGATGAAGTTGATTTCATGATCATGATATAATTGTGGAATACCATGATGCCTGAAATCAATTGGTTGTTTATGTTCTTATCTACCGCAGAAGAAGTTTAAGATGTCATCAAATAAACATACTCCAAATTTCTAGATAAAAATCATCTGATTCATGTTCTCTTACTCAAAATGGCAGGACTTCTAACTCTACTATTTTTAATACATTAAATAATTTTTCATACACCTAGATTCAAGATTCAAGAGCCACTTAATACATGATCAACATTGCCAAACTTTTTCAAACCTACAACCCCTGCCCCGGCAATAGAAAAATAAAATTTGCAAAATGGTTTCCTAATAACCGTTGCAGGTTAAGGAAATATTTCAATTTCTTCCACATTTACCCTTAGTATGTACATGTTCTTCATCTTGCATTAAATCTTCTATCCATCCATAAAATAATTAAAGATCATGACTACAAAATAACCTTTTTTGCTAATCATTATGTATTTTCATACCTCATTATGGGGAAGACAATTAGACAAGCTAGAGAATAAGTTGGTTTATATCTTATTGAAGACAAAAATCACTTGCCATGTTCTTTCTACACTCAACAGAGAAGCCATATGGAAACATCATTATAGGTCAGGGAATCCCCCTTTCAAAACCCTGCAATGTATGTTTCCTTCTTTTTTTATGAGTGAAAACATAAAAACAAAAAACAAATTATTTTAAGACTTGTGAAATGCTAAACATTATGTTTTTTTTTCCTAAAAGTGATTCTATATTCTCTATTCATTTTCTAATTGTTCACTTTGAGATTTGGGGACCTTCTAAAATCTCCAATGTTTCTGGAGTTATAAGGACTCGTCATCTTTATTGATAATTGCACTTGGATGACATGGGTATATTCATAAAACACAAATCTAATGTCAGCATTATTCTCC
>NW_021441156.1:0-227 GCF_001605985.2 Dendrobium catenatum | reverse complement strand
TCTCACAGGTTTATGTGGGGGCACCGGGGGTCTATCAATAGGATGGTGACCTCTCTCAGACCCAGTCAACACAATAACCTCCGTTTGAGAGGACGGAGGGCGTGGCACCCAGTGATATCCATCAACCAGTACCAAAGTAGCGGGCTGTCTAACATACTTCTTATTCCTCCTGAAAAATTGTGGGGTCAAGTTCTTCGCCTCAGACACTTCTTCCTTCAATACTTCTT
>NW_021441155.1:0-206 GCF_001605985.2 Dendrobium catenatum | reverse complement strand
GGTTCATATGATCTCATTTATAGTTTTCAAAAACTAGTGAAAGTAAACATCTCAGGACGGATGCATATTTGAACATGTTTTCTACTTCAAATTCCTTAAAAGATTTATTTTTATTCTTATATTCAACATATTTTGTATTTTTTTGTTCCAGTTATTTCTTAATATCATGATGTAAGTTTTTTATATCACATACAAATGAACAATTA
>NW_021441154.1:0-248 GCF_001605985.2 Dendrobium catenatum | reverse complement strand
CCTCTCTTAGGGATGAGTTTCTTTTCATTTGGATATCTAGAACCCGACGGACCCGAGAAGTTTGTAGAAGAAGAAACGACAGAACGAGAAGATAGAAGAAAGAAGATGAAGAAATGAAGATTTAAGGAGTAGTATATCCCATTTCAAATTACTTGCGTCATTCTTAGGATTAGAATCCGGGTTTGTTGTCAGTGGTTCCCGACCACTTTATTTTTCTGCAAATTCTGGGTGTAATATGGACATTGGAC
>NW_021441153.1:0-372 GCF_001605985.2 Dendrobium catenatum | reverse complement strand
GGAGATTAAAAGACAACTTGGGATAATTTTTTTACTACTTTATTTCTCAAATGTCAACCAGAATTTTATTTGGCTTCACAATCAGCTTTATAAAAAGCTTTAGCCATTCCAAGCAGGCACCAAAAAGTTCAATTCCAACCACCCATTTAACATAATAAGTCTCTACTTGAAATCGAAACTTAGTGCTGGTAGATTTTTTAAAAAATTTAATCTAAATGTTTGTATGTTCATGCAAAACTTAATTATAAGATTTAAAAATAAAATTTTGGCGTCCATAAATTTATATAACTATTCTAATTGAATAATGTTTGTTAAACATAATTAAGCCTTTATTTCTGATACGTCATCACAAAATTAGCTTGATTGGGCACG
>NW_021441152.1:0-226 GCF_001605985.2 Dendrobium catenatum | reverse complement strand
GATTTGGGTCGTTGATCCGGAGATCAATGGGCCAAAAAGCTTACATCTAAAACATATTGCAGAAGAACCCTAGGTTTAATTTTTTGGCTCATTCTATAAAAATGCTCAATCAGTTCAAATGAAATTTTAAACTTGCATTTAGCTAATTAACATAAGTCATGGGGCATCAATATCACAGTCTAAAATGTACTACACGTAAAGTTATTTAACTCTAAGTGTATAACCT
>NW_021441151.1:0-293 GCF_001605985.2 Dendrobium catenatum | reverse complement strand
CTGTAAAATTTTCGTCCAGATGAAATTAATTATCGTCAAGGACGATCTGGTCTCTATAAAATTTTTGTCCAGACGAAATTAATTATCGTACATAACGATTGGTTCTCTGTAAAGTTTTTTCCAGATGAAATTAATTATCGTACATGACGATTGGTCCTCTGTAAAATTTTCGTCCAGACGAACAAATTTTCATCCATACGATTAACCGACTTAAAACGGTTTTCAGCAGTTTCTAGAACCGGCCTTATAATAACCATTCGTACCGGACGAATATTGTTCGTACGGGATGATCA
>NW_021441150.1:0-267 GCF_001605985.2 Dendrobium catenatum | reverse complement strand
AGTCTCATATGGTTTCATGCTGAAAAGTTCATAATCATGCATTACAATATTCAATTTAGACTATTTGACTTCACTAATACCTTCATACGAAATGCATAATCTATCCCAAATTTTTTTCCCAGTAGTACATGTAGAGATTCTCATGCAATCGTTAGAATTTAATGCACAGAAAAAACAATTCAAACATTTAGCATTTAGTTGTGCATTGGCTAGTTTTATTCTACTCCAATAAGTAAAAGGAATATTAATTTTGACTCCATCTATCAT
>NW_021441149.1:0-951 GCF_001605985.2 Dendrobium catenatum | reverse complement strand
TATAATATTTCTTTTTTACTACAAGGGTAATTGTAAAATGTAAATCTTTTGTGAAGTGTGTTTTATTCAAATTATGTTTTCATGTTTTTATTTATTGACACTTTCCTAAATTGCCTACTAAAAGTCAAATGTTAAAATGCTTGCCAATCTTTAGAGATTTGAAGAAAACGTATGTTGCAACACCAAGAAAGTGGGAACTTATTTTTTTACCTCTTTTCTCCAATCCTAAAGTTATTTTCAGTAAAATATTTTTATTTTGCAGTCGCCATTCATTTGAAATGAAGTAGGTGGTGTTTCTCTCCATCTTTTTCTATTAGGGATTGTTTTTTGACAGTGAGATTTGATTATGATGTTCTTTTCCAGGTATTGCAAATAATATCGAGTTTGTCCGACATGCTAGAGTACCTCTTGTCGTGTATCAGAGCAGACGCTACAATATATCTTGCGACATCACTATCGATAACCGAGCTGGTTATGTCAAATCCTATATCCTACGTTTGATCAGCAACATTGATGAGCGGTTCCGTGAATTAGTTTTGTTGGTATTATTTATTTTCGTGATGCAGTGATCTGATTAATTGACTAGTTTGATTTTTATGAATAGCTTCCTCTTACATATGATTGTACTCTTCAATGCAGATCAAAGAATGCGCCAAAGCACAACATCTTAATGACCCAAAAACAGGGACTTTAAATTCTTACTCACTTTGCCTGCTGATGATATTCCACTTTCAGGTTTTCCTCGACCCTTCCATACTTTGGAGGTTTAGGTTTCGTTTGGGACAATTTTCTTTCTACTTCTTAAAGCGGCTTTTTAATACAAAAATTAAAAAATTTGTACTAAAAAACTGATTTAAGAAGCAATAAGAAAGTCGTCTGAGACGAAGTCTTAGTTTTAAATATTATGGCTGGGTATGGTTTTAATGCTTCAGTGTCTTGCATATCAGACAT
>NW_021441148.1:0-206 GCF_001605985.2 Dendrobium catenatum | reverse complement strand
AAGATTTTACAGTCTCTTGAGGCAGTCTCAAGCTCAGAGAAGCTTTGAATTCAATGAAAACAACTTCAGCCTCGACCCGGAAGCAATAGCTCATGCAAAAGCAGCTGGGGTGCCTATCATAATAGCAATAAACAAGATAGATAAGGATGGATCTAATCCGAATAGAGTTATGCAAGAACTTTCACAGGCAGGCCTTATGCCAGAAG
>NW_021441147.1:0-219 GCF_001605985.2 Dendrobium catenatum | reverse complement strand
GAAGACATCCCTAAAGGGGAGAGTCTTCTTCCATTTCGAAGTCAAATTAGGATACCTTTCAAATATCCAAAGAGGAAAGATAACACCCCGTTCAAGGGGGAGTTTCTTTCCATTTGGATATCCGGAACCGGCGAATCAAGATGTTCGTGAGAAGACAAAGAAATGAACCACGAGAAGAATCCAAAATCTCAAAGTCATTTGAGTCTTAAGACAAAATCC
>NW_021441146.1:0-551 GCF_001605985.2 Dendrobium catenatum | reverse complement strand
TGACCATGGTTTACCATTGTTGACCATAAAACCATAAAATCTTAAACATTAGAAATAGAAATGTTCTTAAACCACAGTATGGCCCAATAAAACTAAGCCATGCAACCTTGTCCAACATATCCAAAAAATATTTTGAATTGTATTGAACAAAATCCCAAGCCCTGGTCAACTCTTGTTGATCAAGTTAACCTAGGCTGAACAAATTGCCTTTTTACCCCTTTGACCCACATTACATGTTGGGAGTCCCCACCAAACCTTGGGACCATGTCCAACAAACCCTAAATGCCCTTTATAATGGATTAAACCAAGTTTAAGACCTTGGTCCACCCTAGTTGACCAACTAACCTAGGTTGACCAAATGGCCCCTTTAGAACTTAAACATACATATTGAACTAAATGACCTTCCCATTACATTGGATCCCTCCAACAAATCCTAAATGTTATTTAGAACATATCAAACAAAGTTCTAACACTTGGTCTACCCTAGTTGACCAAATGACCCTTTTATCCTTTAAATATGGATTTAGAACTAAGTGACCTTACCAAACCTT
>NW_021441145.1:0-227 GCF_001605985.2 Dendrobium catenatum | reverse complement strand
TTTATTATCTTTGATTTATTATTTTGGTTATTCCTTCTAAAAATTACTTTTATATACAATTATTTCTAAGAAAAGTAATATTATTTTCATTATTTTGTAAACAAGGAGAAACTGATGTATTTTTTTAAAAGGTTTCCACATAATTACAATTTTTTTTAAGAGACGCACCAATTCACCATTTCTCTTGAGTGTCCAAATACTTTCAGGATAGCTCTAGGAGGCGGTGA
>NW_021441144.1:0-303 GCF_001605985.2 Dendrobium catenatum | reverse complement strand
AGAAATAGGCGGCAAGAAAACATTGCTGATATGATTTAAAGCAATAGGAATGAAAGGTGCAGCATTCGGAGATAAAACACCCGAAATAGCCTCAGGATCTCTCGCACCAATCTCCCCCAACTCAGCCAAAGAAGAAACATGCTCAAAAACAACACCCTGCACCAAAGAGGCCGGACCCGACTCAACAAAAGGAGTAGGCGTTTCTAACGTTAAAGGAACAGCAGAATGAATCAAATCAGCCTTAGAAGTAAGGCAATCCACCACAACAACCTCTCCAATCACAACCCCATCCAACGGCAAAGA
>NW_021441143.1:0-326 GCF_001605985.2 Dendrobium catenatum | reverse complement strand
CTCTGGATCTAGTTGATCATTTCGGTCAATGCCAATATGTACGATAAACTTTGGCAAGTTTATCATGCCTATTGTGGGTCCATTTGTTGACCTCATTATTCGAGGTCAATTTCCCCGGGCTCAATTCTAGCACCTAGTCTTCGTAGCCTAGAATAGAAGTCACCCGCAGGATTTCCCTTAGGTGGACACCTAATGAAGTAGCATCGACTCGAACCTATCACTCAACTCGAATCAAAATCAATTAAATCCAATTTTAATTCAACTCCAAACGAACTCAACTCAAGCCCGCTTTATGATTCGTTGATGTCGATCAACTCAATCTAATT
>NW_021441142.1:0-308 GCF_001605985.2 Dendrobium catenatum | reverse complement strand
TTTAAATTAAATTATGGAGGTAAACTTCAAAATAGTACCCTAACAAATTTTATATGAAAAATTAAGTCTCAGAATATCACCTTGCTCCAATTTTATTCTCAATTATAAAAAATGTATCAAAAAAAATCTTGAAATAAATTGGGATCTAGTTTATATCATAATTAAAAGAGGGACAATTTTGGATTAATTTTGTATGCTCAATACAGTAATTTGGAGAAATGTGATACATTGGAACTAAATTGAAAAAACATGAATAACCTAGATACTTATTGGCCAATTTATGAAAAAGAGCCGGTTTTAAGCTTAAA
>NW_021441141.1:0-310 GCF_001605985.2 Dendrobium catenatum | reverse complement strand
TGGTCTCTGAAGCATCGGACCAGGAGAGAGATAATGTTTAAGAGCCTTTCGTATTTTTGTGTTGTGTTTTTGTGTTTTTCCTTTTTATTTTTGTGTTTTTTTATTCTTTGAAATTTTTAAGTTTATTGTATTTGGTGTGGCATCTGATGATTTGTAACTTGGAAGATTTTCTATTGTGCCCAAAAAGATTTTTATTTTTAGTAACATCATCCGGGACGATAATTATATCATCCTGGACGATCTGACAAAAGTAGAAACCCTAATTAGGGCATGCTCATTAAAGCAGCCGTCTTTTTGCAAAACACATCGT
>NW_021441140.1:274089-286698 GCF_001605985.2 Dendrobium catenatum | reverse complement strand
CTCCTTATCTGATTGCGTGCCGGATTTTCGTGCAATGTTAAGACGTTAAATATGGTATTTCTCTACCGCCGCGAATACTTCTGGACGCAACAAGGGTCTATTCTGAAAGAAATTATTATGTGCAAAGTTTGGATGTGTTCGTACTTCAATGAAATTAGATTAAATTATAAAAATGAACTTGTTTAATATGTAAATATACAAATGAGTCGTGCTGGAAAAAAAATAAAAAAGGAGTAAAATCGGAGCATAGAATCCAGTGATGCAAATCCAGTTTCTTAAGAAACTGTTTTTCCTCATAATTGTTATTTTATTTTTTTTAATCTCCAAAATATTTTGTTGAAAAAGTTAAAATAATATTTTAAGGTATTCGGACCGTCTTTGTAGCACTCTCTATTATAAATATGATAAGCTTCTTTTATAATGTATTGTCAATTATTATGAAATCATGACGAACATAGTGCTTGCTTTGAAAAATATTTCAACAAATTAAAAAAAAGTATATATAATTTTTAATAAAACGTTTAATTAAAGATTCATGTCATGATTATTCGACAAGTTTTACGTTTGTTGTCGACTATCTAATGCAACCGAATACAAAGAGTGTAATTTTAATAGTAAGAGATCTAGTAGGGGGTTTGTGACTTTGAGCGATCAAGTCATTAATAAGTGTACTCGTTTTAGATATCGTGGGTCTATTGTTCAGAGTGATGGTGAAATAGATGAGGATGAGGATATAATTAGTAGATTTCAAGTTGGATGGTTAAAGTGAAGGAATGCTTCGGGTTTGTTTTATGATAAAAAAGTTCAATTCAATCGAAAATTTTTAAGATGGTGGGGAGACCTTCGATGCTTTATGGCACAAAATGTGGCTATTAAAAGAGAAGCATAATATTAAGTTAAGTGTTGCTGAAATGAGGATGCTCAGGTGGATGAGTGGACTTACTCTTAGAGACAAGATACGAAACAAGCATATCTGAGAAAATGCTGGAGTAGTTCCAGTGACATATAAGATTAGAGCGAGTCGCCTTAGATGGCTTGATAATGTTAAACGCCGACCTTCGGATGACCCTGTTAGGAGAGTAGATGTATTAGATTTGACCTATATTAAGAAAAGTAGAGGTAGACTTATAAATACTTGTTAGAAAATATTAGAAATGACCTTTCTTTATTAGATTTAAATGAGAATTTGACTCTTAATAGGACAAAATGAAAAAAACAAAAGGTTCATGTAACTAACCCCAAGTAGTGGGATAAAAGAAGGGGTGTCAATTTTTGACACGACCAAGACCCGACAAGGAAAAATTCGAGTTAGGGTCAACTCGAACCCAAAATGGGTCAGGTTCGGGTTGACCCAGCTACCCGAAATTGACACGAAAACTCATATTTGACCTGAAAACTCGAGGTTGACCCTTTTTTTATCCGAAAATCGAAGGTTGGCCCGATTTTGACATGAAAACTAGCAATTTCGGGTCAACCCCGAGTCATTCGTGTCGGGTTGGGTTGACCCGAACCTGAATCGGGTCGGGTTCGGGTCCGAGAACCTGACCCGTTTTTAAAACTAGTCGGATTCGGGTTGACACGAATAGTCATGACGGGTCAGTTCCGGGTTCGACCCGAACCTGACCTGTTGACCCGAATTGACACCGCTAGATAAAAGCTTGATATTGTTGTTGTTGTAATAAAGCACTTAATTGTTTTTTTTTTTTTTTTTTACATAAGGAAGCCTTAAGAAGAAAGAAGTCTACAAAATAAGTATGGGCATTGAACCTATTTATTATTGGGCCGGGCCGTTAAAAATTTTGTTTGCATGATACAGAGAATAAGAAAATTTTATTATATTGAAAAAAGAGCAAAAAACTTGCATTTTTTTTTTCCATAAATATCTTTTGTCCTCATTATAATTTAAAAAAGTATAACGTGTCCTAATCATAATTTAATTTAGAGTATAATAAACTAAATTTTCTTTTCATATATGTGGGATCTTGGGATTTTGCCAAGTCATTATTGTCATATATTTCAAGATTTCTTCATTTTTTAGATTTAAATACTTAGTTCATTATATATTAATAGGTTTACTAACATTCTTTAATCTAAAAGGTATTACTTTGTATAAAAACTCATTTGTGATGGAATTAGATTTTGACCATCAAAGGATGTCGGTATCCAAAAGTTAAATGAAAGTCCTTCGTCAAAGTTTGGGATACGAAGATATGTTTAAGAGGATGACCCACACACACGTGATTGGAGTAGCAATAGTCTATCGGTCTAAGGTAGAGGTACTAAGGGTGAAAGGTAGGGCAAATTGTTATTGGAGAGTCTTTCTTGTATGTATACTTATGTAATAATCCAGGCAAATATATTTTTTCAAAATTCATTATTAGTTAAATTTAAAAATCATCTTCACTATAAAATTGATATTATTGCGTTTTAATTACACAATTTTTTTTCATAATTTTTGGGAATTATTGTAAATTCTTAAGAAATTGACACATATTGATACAAAGATTTTGTGATAGTTAGGTGTCCAATTTGCAAATCGATTTCATTAAATTTTTTAAATAAAATGCGTTAATTTATGGATATTTTTATAATTTTTGAAATAGTAAAAAAATTATAAGATTTATATATAAAAAAATCAATTAAATTATAATAATATAATTTTATTATTTTATTATAAATATCTTAAGGAATTAAGAACTTTATTTAATTCTTTTTTTCCTTTTCTTCATTCGGCTAAACAAAGGCTTGAAAACTAAAATGAGAGTGAAAAGAGAGGAAAGATAAAAGAGAAATATAGATTTGGAGGTCACATAGTGATTTTTAGTAGTTATAATTGTTAAGAGATTTGCTCATCTCGCTGTAAGGAACCATAACCATATTCTTGATTTTAAATATTTATATTTTATCATTTTTTCATTCAAATTTATATTTTCATTATAAAAAAAGGAGGATAATTTTATATTTGTAAAACTTTCACCACATAACTTTTGCTTACTTTGAAATCTATTTTGACATGTAAAAATAGTGTTTTAGTTCAATAAAAGCTTCATAATATTATTATATGCAATCCCTGATAATTTGATTATTTTCTGAAAATATGAATTTTTTTCTCAGTAGGATTTTTTGTTGTCTACCGTCAGCACATTTTGACACTTTTTGAATTAAACTCAATTATATTTTATTTACTACAATGCATTGAAAATGAATATGAATATGTGATTAAGTAATTGCTAGTTACTATTACTATCATAGTACTTTGATGATAATATATGTGTGGAGAAAAATAAGTAAACACTGGTTATTCATTCACGATGGCTAGAGACTGGTTATTCACTGACCTTGGTTGGAGACTGGTTATTCATTGATATTTGTTGAAGACTAATTTCCTACACATGATGGTGGGCTGATGAGCTTTCTTTTAAATATTAGTATTGAGTGTTATCCTCTACTAATTCACGTAATATTGATTAAAAGTTATAAGGAGACGATTATTATGTTGTCGAACAAAAAGTGACGACTCTATTTACTAAGCTAACGGATTATTGATAATGACATTGATACTAAAAAAAACAACTTTAGCTAGGACTTGTTTAATATAATTAGAATGCATTCTATTAAATCACTACACTGTACGGCTTTACTGTTACTTTCACCTATGATGCTGATGTTACTATTATTAATATGTTGATTATATATATATTGAGTATGTGCAATAGACACTGATATGATATTTTTGAGCATGTGATACATGTACCCAATTATTTTTATATGATTTTATTGCATTAACATGCATTTGACAATTATTATCGAGATTCTGATTTGATGTTTTATGATTTCTTTACTAATTTTAGTATTGATATGATGATTTCTTTAGTGATTCAACGCTTATACTTTTCAATTTCTGATATATTGTATTGCCCTATGATCATGTGAATGCTATTGTTATGATTTAATTGCTGACATGCATATTACTTCTTTGTCTTATGTGAAGCTTAAATATAGAATTTGATTGCTTGCTGGGCTTGTGAGCTCATTATATGTGGTTAAATATTTTAAGGTCAGAGTAGAGGATCATGAGTGTGAGATTGATCAATATTCCTGAGGTTCTATTTTTTTTCTTTAGCTATTCTTTTGCACTCATGATAGAATAGTTGTTGTACGATTATATAGAGCATGAGTAATATATATGATTTTTGAAAAATGAATAAAGATGTATCTATTGATGTTTTGATTGATAGTTTTATTTACACTGTTGTTTAGATTGGCAAAAGAAATTAGATAGATATGGTTGTGTAAATTAAATGATAAAAAAATAATTGTTTGTGTGGAGTTTAAATATAGGATTCGAATGCTTACTGGGTTTGTGAGCTCATTATATGTGGTTAAATATTTTTCAGGTCAGAGCAAATGAACATGAGTGTGAGATTGATGAAATTCCTCATGTTCTTTTTTTTTCTTTAGATATTCTTTTGCACTCATGACAGAGTAGTTGCAGTTTGATTGTATAGATCCTGAGTAGTATATATGAATTTTTAAAAATGAATAAAGATATATTTATTGATGTTTTGATCAATACTTTTATTTATACTGTTGTTTAGATTGACAAAAGAAATTAAATAGCTCTTGTCCTGTAAATTAAAAGTTAAAAAATAATTGTTTCAATTTAGATTCTGGAGCATCACAATTTAGTTCCTTGTTTTGTTTGGTGTCATTCTCTAACCCAACAATGCATGAACTTTTTTTCAAAAGAAAGTAGAGGATTTATCACATAATTCTTATATATTTATATATATATAACATCTGATCAAATTTTAATATTTACTTATATAAGACTTTAGTGTCTTAATTACATCGAAACTTATACATGAAAATACATATTTCACTTTTATAAACTTGACATCAGTAGTATTTTCTAGCCATTTAAGGATTTGCATATTATATAAATATCCAAGTTCAAATATTAGATATATAAATATAAATTATGTGGGATATATAAAAAATCCCCCAAAACAAGTATTATATTAATATCAACAAAAGTTATTAGCAATTGTGAATCAATGGAAGCTAAAGTTGGTATTCATACATTAATGGTCAATTCTTAAGCTAAAGTTACTTATATAAAACTATTATAATAACAGTTTTAATCGGTTGTAAATCCAAACTTACTTCTAAGACATTATTCGAGACAGTTTTTTACCACTATTTTTTCTGCTACTTTAAAGGAATATTTGTACTAAAAAGATACTTTAGAAAGTAATAAGAACATTAAAAGCAGCTTGAGGTACCCTTTGCTCGCTCAAATTGCTAGCAAATGAATCCATAGTTGACAAATATCCTTTGCAATTCGAGCTCTTGCATGCCTTAATAAAAACCATTCATACAAAAATGACAAAAAACAAAATATTTTAAGCTAGCAAATCTGAATACTAATTCAACTTTTTCTTCTTACCCACCCATGTTTCTCCATTATGCAAGGCAACTCACTTCAGAATCCATGTGCAAAAGTATTTCCATGTGCTTCCTTCACATGTTTCAGTCCATATCATAGAAAGCTCATAAGTTCAAAGGAGAGCTTTCCCATCATATTTTCTTCAAGAAATGGTTTCTCAAATCTGAAGAAGAAAAAGCTTTTCCAGGAAATGATAGCCCGAGCTAATTAAGGTGGGTCTCAGTGTCTCACATTTTCTATGGACCACCTTAGGCTTTATATAAAGCAATTTCTATTGTTGCAGCTCTTATCAAATATGTCAGATCTTTACAGATAGACTACATGAAGTGAATTAGAAGCAACACAGAGCTTTCTGAGTCCCGACTGAATTGAAGGTTTTATAGATGAGAGATCATCACAACGAAGACCTGAAAATGAACTTCAGTCTTTCATGTTTGTGATGTTCTTCGGTTGTTGCTTTATTGTGTTATTTGATACAAATAATTTAAGCCATATTATTATTTAGTTGAACATGTTACTCTGTTAGTCTGTTGCTCAGTTTTGAAGCCATTTATTTAGAAAATGCAGTTATGATTTAACCCTTTATGTTGAATGTTTTCTTTTGCACAAACTATAATAATCCGTATTTTGATCGAGATAATTTTTTTTTTCTGGAGTCAATATAACTCTAAATCGCAAACCGTCTTCGTCATAGTATTGTTATTGTAGTATTTTACATTCATGATTTTTTTTTTTGTATTTTTTTGCATATGTTGGTCCCAAAATCCTCATTTGTAACGACAAGTATCAATCATTTTATTTTAAGGATATTTTTAAAATCAGTTTGCAAAGCGGACACTTGACGGTTCCAAAATCATCACTTGTACCAACATGTACAAATTTCTTAAGGATTTTCACTGGTGCAAAAAAATTACGAAAATATTTGTGCAAGTAAAATAATACAATAACAACACTATGGTGAAGACGGTTTGCAATTTAGAGTTTTAGTGACTCCAGAAAAAAATTATTTACCTCAGTCAAAATACGGGTTGTTACACACATACATTACACCGAATCACTCGTGTCAAGCTCAAGGCAATATGGGCAGATAAAAAGAGGTCTATCTCACGGGTCAATCAGATCCGACTAGATCAATCAGTCGCCACATGTTGATTCATCTTATATCTAAAAAAATCTTTATGAAAATCTCTTATGATTAAAGATGTATAATTAGCCTTTCTCCTTTTTGTAGCAAGATTTTATTTGATTATTTTAAGTATTTTTACATAAAGCAATGTCTCAACTCCCATCTATAAATAAGGGATTAGAGGACAAGTCTGAAGTCACAACCAAGAGATCCCTAATTTATGGCAATAAAGCAATATAGAGTTCTTCATCTGTATCATTCTGATTCTCTCCCTACAACTTTTTCTCTTTGTATCTCCCTTTATGTTTCTCTACATTTTGTAGCAAATAAGATTTGGTCATCGCTCACAGACATGTTTAAATTCAACATCACAAATAGAAAAATAATAATATGATTGATTAGTGGTCTCAATTTTACTCACCACTTATTTGCAAATAACTAACATTCAACTCAATAATTTAGATAATTTTGGTTCTTTTTAATCATAAGTTAGATTATTGTATGCGTCGATGATGAATATCGCCTTGCTCGGATCGATTTAATTACAAATTGATTTTATTTTCTGTAATCATAGAACTACCACTTTGTTCAAATTTGACAAAGATGGCAACATGTACTTGTTTTTTTTTTAAGGTTAATTTGTTTTATAGCAAATTGGTTATTACGTGTAAGAATTAATTAACTACACTTAGGTTTCGTTTGGGACGGCTTTCTTACTGCTTAAAACAGAATTCTAATAAAAAATTTAAAATTTTTTACTAAAAAACTGCTTTAAGAAGCAATGTGAATGCCGTCCCAAACAAAACCTTAAACTTATACACATAACCTTAAATTTCTTGGAGGATAAATATAATATGTGTATAAAGATATGGCGTTTGCATCAAGTGAGTTAGAAGGGGAAAAAAGAGCATGGAGATGTCAATCAGTCTACAGTTTGTTAGAAGAAAAAATGGGATGCTAAGAAATGAAGGAAAGTAGAAAATGAAGGGTTACTTGTGCCTTGAGGAATTAAGGTCTAATGTCTCTTTCTTTTAGGTAGATGGATTGGATTTTAAGTTGCCATATTGATGGATTGTAGGATCCAAAATCATCTATGTGATTTATGTGACCATTTTAATGAAGAATTGTCATTCTTTGAGGGATGTATGATTGGATATAAACAATACTTTTGTTTTTTTTTTTGTTTTTGGATTATTTTGTATTGATCAAATAGCAATGTTATTTGCAAAATATAGTGTATAGATTTTGTATTATCTAAAGATGAAAGGGCAATTTAGAATGTTTTTTTTTCCTTTTTGTTATTTTTCTATGTTTATGCTAATGAATTATAAGTGGTTAACTAATTAAACGGATAAGTCGCGTAAAAATGATAGAGTTATTGTCGACTGTTAAGAAATTCTCAAGATAAAAATGAGATGAATAATATTAGAATTGATTAGGTCAATTGTAGTAAAAGAAGGTCCATATTGACTCCCAGGGAGAGAGAACAACCAGAGATTGTCTGAGAGTGCAGCTAGAGTAATATCCCTATAATTGGTGGATCAAAACCTCTATTTTGTCAAAACTCAAAATCAATTCGGTCAAACACAAATCAACTCCATCCTACTCAATTAAACATCGATCAACTCCAGCCTACCCAGTCAAATGCCAATAATCCAATTCGCTATGGTAAGTAAGTGACAGCTTCAATTCACAAAAACTCACAACACTTGTTTGGTTTTTTGAAAAAATTCAAAGTTTGAGGAGGATGGCTTTTGTAGCTAGAAAGCTCTGTTGTTAGGAGAGATGTGTTGAGGCATTTGAGAAACTAAGTTCCATTACACATGATATAATTAAAAAATATGTATAAAAATACTAGTGATTGCCTTTGCTGATGCCCTTAAATTTTCGGGTTAATATTAATTTTGGCTAGCAATTTTTTATCGAGTCCATCTAACTAATTTCCCCCCCTTTGCCCACACAAATTAATCACTCAAAAACCAAGATTAATTGAGATAATCCTTATAATAATCAACATGAGTGCAGTCCAATAGAGAAGTACTCCTATGATTATTAGAGCAGTACTAATTATTTTATTTAATAATAAGTAGGGTATAAAAATGACAAAACTTGCTCATAAGATGCCTTACTCTCATAAAGGTGTTTCTGAATTTTTGTGGACTTTTACTTATATGAAAAATCAGTAATATATTTCTAATTAATTTATGCCAAAAAAAGGGGGTTGCAGATCATTCTCCTCTATTCAAAATATATTCTTTTTAAGAACAAAAATAAGAAAAAAATTCATTACAAATATAATAATAAGCTTTGGTACAAAATAGAAATGCATTCTCTTAAATCGTCCGCCGCCGTCAGCCGCCGCCGTTCCGGCGCCGGCCACCCAAACCGGGTCGGGTCGTGTCAACCCGGCAACCCGCCGGGTCGGGTCCGGGTTCGGTTTTTCGACCCGTTTCTCTACCCGATTCGGGTTAGGGTCGACCCGTTTCGCACCTGGGTCAGTTCGGGTTCGACCCGAACCCGACCCGTGACCCAAAATTGACACCCCTACTTAAAGCTCTTAGATATGCTTTAAAATTCGTACAATATATAGATAATTAATATTATACAAATCTCAAAGCAGATCTAAGAGCTTTGAACTACATGTTGATGAAATTTTATGAAAATATCCTAACATAATTTTTTTTTCCTATAAAATTGAGTATGAAAGCAAAGAAAGATAAAAGAACCCAACTAAACTTACATCCAAAAATAAACAAATTATTGTAACTTTTTAAAAGGAAAAGGTTATTTATTTGTTAATAGTTCACTATCTTAAAAAGTGGAATATTTTGGAATGATATAATGATCTAAATTTTCTTACCCAATAATCATGACTAGTTTAGAAAATTTCACATTGTTGGGATGATATGACACATTGTCATTAGAGTAAGAGTAGAAATTTTCAATAATGTGTTAGATAAATAAAATTCTAGAAAGATTTTTTATTAAATAGATTTGTTTTCTTGTATAGTCTAAAGAGGGGGAAACAAAGATTTAAAGGGAAAAGAGCAAAAGCATTTATCTCAAATTTAAGGAGTAACTTTTATACTATATAGATTTTTAATTATAAAAAATTTAGGCTTCATTTTAGATAGCTTTTTTATTGCTTTTTAAATCAGATTTTTAGTACTAAAATTTTTAATTCAAAAAATTTTTGTATTACAAATTTATTTTAGAAAGTAATAAAAAATCTATCACAAACGAAATCATAATTGACAATGGCCACCACTGATTTAGTTTGATGAGATGAGAAGTTTAAGGGTTGGTCCTCTTGTTTCATCTTTAGACTTGGATGGTCCAGTCATAAATAATTGACTTAATTTTTAATAGTCTTTCAAGTGTATACACTCTTTAGGTAGCTCTAGTGTTTTTTATTGCCATTTAGGGAAGTTTAGAAAGTAATTAATGGGGTGTTGACCTTAATCAATGAAATTATTATAATTGCTATTTGGTAAAAATTTTGTGATGGTAGAATATGTGTTTTATTTCTTAGTTTTGTATAAAAATTCAATGTGCATAGATAGAAATTGTATGAAGTCAAAAAACATTTACGAGGAAAGCCCAAAAAGGAAAAAACCACAAGATTTGCCTTAGTGAATGAATCCACTAAATAATAGCATATGTAAGTATCTTATGTTCTTTATAATTGAAGAATATGATATTATATATAATTAAGAACAATTATTTGATTCTTGTTATAAAGATTATTATACATAAATTGAGTCCCAACAATTGAACTGCTAAAGCACATTAATATAGTTAATAATCAAGTGATAATCCTGAAATAACAGAACTATGGCAATGATAACAACACTAGTTAATGGTGGTCATCTCTTGTGATTGTCAAAATATGCAGTAGAGTTTTTTTAGTTCTCCCAACTTTCAAACATTTCGTCCTCTAAAAAATGTGGTCTTATTTATAGCTCTTTTGAGAAGGGCATTTGGATAAATTTTGCTAGAATCCAAAACACTCCATCAAGCGATCTATATGTGCCCCTAAATTATAAATTATTTATCAACATTTAAGTGCCTTAATGATATCAGAATCAAATGATATTAGGATCGTTGAATTTGTCTTGTCGAGCTGCTCTATTTGACTACAAGAATGCAAGATTTAGAAACTTATTTGTTCTTCAACTAATATTTAAAATTTTCAAAATATGCTTCGAATGTTTAATTTGGATTCATATGGACTCAATTAAAATTTTTGTTGTGTCCATGAGTTCTTTTTGCTAATACATCCAGTTTGACTATATATTTGTTGACATTAAAGTTCAAGTGGTCCTGAATTTAATTTTAAAATTTTCAATTCAAATATTGACTTGAGATTCACGCAAATCAAGCAAATCTTTTTAGAGACATGTCAATAGGCAAGGTGATATAGGATGTAGTTATGTTGAGCTAGCCAAATGGTAGCACATGGAAGTTAGTGGCATAAAGCCCAATGGTTATCAAAGACTCTAAGCATGTCACTCCTAAACAACCCTTGAAGTAGGGTCAAGAGAAGAGGATTTTTGTCTTCAAAATTCTAAACTTATAAAGTGTGTATACCTCCTATCATTTATTGAGTTTTTTTTATATCTAATTTTACTCCTAGCTATGTATATATAATATTTTTATATATGAGAAAAATTAATTTTTAGTATAACTAAAAATATTAAATAAATTTAGAAATAGTAACTCATAGAACCTTATATTAGTTATATAAAAATGAGAGATAATAAGAAGGTTAAATATATCTATTTCATGATTTTATTATAGACAGATGTATTTTCGTCCTCTATTTATACTAGGATTAAAGTTTTGGTTATAGATGATGATGATATTTTAATTTAATTTAATTTAAGTAAAAAATGAAATATGTAAATATTTTTTATTGTAATTTTTAAACTGAAATTATTATTAGGAATTTTATTATATCATCAAATAATAAAAAGTTACTGTAAAAGTGGAATCTTATGAAACCTGTTTTTATAAGATATTTGTTTAAAAGTTATTTAAAAATTAAAACTTATACTAAACAATAATATGCTAATCTCAAAATATTTTGTACATCATTGCATACAACTACATTTATATACTTTTGATTAATCATTTCAAAATATGAATTGCATTTACTGTGAATTATTGTCATTTTTGTGCTTTTAATTTGGAATTTTATAGGGTAGCACTTTACCTATAATATGTAAGAATATATATATATATATATATTCGTAAAATGTGATATGAATTTTTAGAGACTAATGTAAAATTATTAAATAAATAGTTTTATTCTATTAGATAATCATTTTTTTAATTTATATTAACTTTTATTATTGAAGAACAATTAAAATACAATCACAAATAATCGATATACATAATTAGCCGTTTGGTGGTCGTGCCCTAATTCGGTTCAATTAACACATATGTACTTCCTAATTTTAGAAAAAATATTAAATAATGAGATATACAAGAATAGGAAAAAAAAGGCATATTCACCCAAAATAGCAAGTTGATTTTATTTTAGGAAAGCAACTCTTCTAAACCAATAAACTTTTGTTATTTTGTCATTTTGAAAATGAATAAGCATTAAAAATGGACAACCAAACGAGGTTACTAATAACCGTGTTTTGCGCAACAAACCATGCCTATAAAGCCTCATATGCTTGGCTTATTTCTTTAAGTTCTCCAAATGGCAAATTCAAAGCTCTATTCTCATGGAGACTTCTTCTTCTCTACTCCCATGTTATACTCTTCTCAATCTCTTCTACTTTTTTCTTCTAATACAGAAGATTTCTCTAGTATCAATACGTGGGCTTACCTGAGAATATGATTTCATCGACGTTGTGTCACTACTACCGAGCAGCTCCTGCTCCGTGCCTCATAATGGTATGCTTGGAATTTCTTAATACAACATTTGAATTTTTTTTTTGTAAATTAAATAAATTAGTAATAAATTTGTAGAAACTAAGCTCATTTGATAAATATAAAAAACTTACAGCAAATTCAAAGAAAA
>NW_021441140.1:75317-273286 GCF_001605985.2 Dendrobium catenatum | reverse complement strand
TATATATATATATAAGCGGTGGTCGGACGACGGTTGGAGGTTTGATGTGATTGTCAAATGGAGGTCTGACAACGATGGTAGGGCAAAGGTCCAGCAGTGGTGGTCGGACGATAAGGGTTTGTTGGCAATGGTGCCAGGGTAGAACTACGGGATGCTTCAAGCACTGATAGTTTTCTTGAGTCTCTAGATAAGGACATAAACAAAAGTTCAAGTCCCAAAGGTCTCAACTCTCTTTCATGTGGGAATAAAAAATCTATTTATATTCCAAATTTATCTTAAATTTTATCTATATTTATAGGACATGTCAGTATCACAAAAACATGGAATTATAAAATAATAAATAAATTATTCTGATTTAAAATATATTATGATAGACTGCAAATTCATCATATTATTAATGACATTAATATTATTCAAAATATTATATATACTATAAATTTAATGAAAATCAAATAATTTGAAGTTCAAATTAAAAAATTTCCCCCCTAAAATCACTCTCAAAAAAACATGGAATTATAAAATAATAAATAAATTATTCTGATTTAAAATATATTATGATAGACTGCAAATTCATCATATTATTAATGACATTAATATTATTCAAAATATTATATATACTATAAATTTAATGAAAATCAAATAATTTGAAGTTCAAATTAAAAAATTTCCCCCCTAAAATCACTCTTCCAATCTGAAATTTTACATGGACTTGAATGCGAGCGGCACAGTGTGTTATCCTTAAATCACGTATCGGCGGACGTCAAAAGCATCAACGAATCGCATTTAAGTAGCAGCTCCAAGTCCGTCACGTCGAATTCAGAAAGCAGGTACCAGTAATGGAAAATAAATAAATAATGGCTATATATACTCCCTCTGAGGTGGAATTTGATCGAGAACACAGCCAAAGCAGTGACTGTTCGAGAAACGAAGCTTTCACTTCTCACATTCCCCCAAGTTTGGATTTTTAGTTACTGTCGTGAGTTGTGACAGTAAAGAAGTTCCAGATGGGCAGATCGCTGAACTCTTGCTTCAAGATCATGTCTTGCGCCGGCGATCCGGCAAAGAAGGAGGATGACTTGCCGCAGCCGGAGGTATCTGTTGTGGTTCTTCTTTATCGCGCCGTTCTAAGATCTGTGGCATCGGCATTGTCTGAAAAATGTGATTTTTTTTCTTGTGATGCAATTTTTTGTTGGTGTTCAGCTGATCTTCGTTGCTGCAGTAGTGAATTGTGGTTTGATTTGATAAGATGTTGTTGCAGATTTGAGTCTTGATTGGAAATTTGAGCGCTTTAAACAACAGTTGTGATAATTGTGGATGGATGAAAAGCTTCATTTTTATCCCCCTGTTGTTTTATTGAGCTTAGGGTTGCACCTGGATGTTGTTCCTAACTATTTATTATGAAATCTGTTTCTTGAAGCCTGAGAGATGCATATTTTTGGGTTTTTTGGAGTGTTTCTTTGATGATATGGGAAATGTCTGGGTCGATCTGGTTTACCATCACAATTTGTGAAGTTTTCTAGAGGGTTGGGGTTTCTGAATGTGAGACACGAGCACTGTTCCTCACAATTTGCTCTTGGTTTGTGTTGATAATGGTCAGGAAATCATTGAGGGTTCTATGCAGATGAAGAACAATTATTTTAATATTTCTTTCTCATTGATGCACCCTTTTGCAGGTGGATGCAGTGTTTAGGTTCTTATTTTTTTCTTTGTGTGGGTGGCCATGAATGAGCTTTTCTTAAATTAAGTAGAGCTAGCAATCCTTAATAATGAAGGGAATGTTTCATATCTGTTGCTTCATATTTCTTATGTAACCCTAATATGTTGAACTATTGCAGAGCAAAACTTCACCAGGTAAGCATAGATGGAGCTTTCAGAAGAGATCTGCTATGCATCATGTACCAAGCAATAATGTGATTTCAGAATCTATGCCCATTATGAATAATAAACAAAACCAAGCGGCAGCTGCTGATACTGTAAATTCAGAAAAAGCTTCAGTTTCACAGAAAGCTACAGTTGCAGACCAGACAAATGAAATTTCAATTTCTCCATTAGATGTAGTCCCTTCCAGAGAATCTGAGCAAGTTACTGATAAATCTACTGTTAATGTTGATTACAACATCCAGGAAGATGTTGCAGTGGTTGTTCAGGCTTCTATTCGGGGATACTTGGTAAACTTTTATCAACCACTATGAACATACAGGTTTATTGTGCTGTTTCTTTTTCTTTTTTTGTTGTCCCTTAAATTATTTTACATATTCACAGGCTAAAAGAGAACTTGAAAAAATTAAGAATGTTGTAAAGCTTCAAGCTGCCATACGGCGTTATTTGGTCAGGAGGCAGGCAGTTGGAACCTTGCGTTGCATGCTGGCTATTGTGAAAATTCAACAACTTATACGAGCTCATCTATCCATCCGATCTACTGAGTACACTGCGAAAGAGAAACTTAATGAGGAAATGAAAGCAGTGAAGGTTGGTCTTTTCTAAGTAATGTTATGTGTAGGCCAAATATCTATCTTGTAATTTGATTCAAATAATATATTGCTAGCATGATGAGCTCAATTAAAGATCCATTTTGTTCTTAACATGATTTTGTTTTTTATGGAGAGATGAAAACTTTTGGGCATGGTTTTTTTAATTAGGCCCCTTTTTCTCACATCCTATGCACTAGGGTTACAAATTTGAGAGATTATTCTGTGCGGACACTAGACATATCTTACCGTCCAGAGGTCAATCAAGTGCAGCCACGTCTTCCAGTACCGAGTAGTACCGAGCTCGGTACCAAGCAGTACCAAGCCGCAGTACCGAGTAGGGGTGATGTGGTAAATTTTCATTGGGCTCTGGACGGCTTTCGCCGTCCGCACAGAATAATTCATCTACAAATTTTCTCATGATTAGACATTCAGAGATGATTTTATTTTCAATGTCTTTTTTACCTTGCCTTACATATTTCTTCAATTTTTGCTTATAGGAATAACTTATGTATTTTGTTAACTTATGACATAGTATCAAATTGCATTTGCTCATTTCATATGATTTTTCTATATTCTTACTCTCACTCCAGGTGAAGAGACTTGAAATGAAATTGAACAAAACACCGCCTGTGATCAGAAGCTTAGCTTCCAATGCATTTGCTAATCAGGTGTGATTGTTGATATCCTGCTATGCTTTCCCAAATATATTTTTGAACAGTAATTTTGCCTCTATGACATGAACTTGTTACTTTTACTGTTTATGATCAGCTTTTGAAATCTACACTTGAAACCAAACCTATCCACATCAGCTGCAATCCTTTGCGGCCGGATTCAGGATGGATATGGTTGGAGCGGTGGATGGCTTTAACATCTTCAGATCAAAAAAAGGTCATTTTGAAACAGAATGATCTGGGAGAGGGTATTAATACTGATCTGGATGCTTATGAAGTCAACAATAAGTTGCAGGTTACACAAGAACAGAGATCATCTGATTCAAAGTTCGCTCCTAGCGATCCTGCTGGGCCAGCTGATGTTGAGGTGGACTTAATAACCAACAGTTCTGAAAAGATAGAAGTTGATGTTCCAAACTCTCCAGTTCAGAATGAACAACTCGATTCATATATTAAGGAGACAATGTCTATTAAGAAGGAGAAGGAAGAATACGCAACTGGCGCATTGGTTGAAGAAAGCTCTGATTCTATTCAAAGCCAAATCCTTCTGTCATCCGATGTAGTTTCGGAGTTTGCACTTGATGGTAACTCTAATAAACCAGATTATTCTGAGGAGACTAACAAGAATGGTGCCAAAAAAGAATTGCATGAAACCCCAGAGATGGAAATAGGCCAAGTCGTGATTGAATCCAGAAAATCAAGAAATCCAGGTTTTGCTGCTGTACAGGCTAAGTTTGAAGAGCTGAGTTCTGCTTCCAGCTCAAACAGATCTCTTAATCATGCCTCTAAGGATTCCAAGAGTGATTCCAAATCAGTTCAGTCTCAGTTGGGTTCCAATTTAGAGGAAATATGTGAGACAAAATCAGTTAACTTTCAGGTAGGTACCAAATTTAAGGAAGTTCGCCTGGGAGAAAATCTTACTGGCCATACTCCAATAAATCCAGTTGCTACCTTAGAACATCGCAAAGACATTTCAACAACTTCCATACCTGATAGATCAGAGGCTGGGCTTTCTGAAATTGTTCCAGAAATCAGAACCTCGAATGGAAAATTCAGTAATGTTGGAAGCAGTACCAATCTCAACAATGGAGAAATGGCTTTTGAAACAGATGATCTTTCGAGTGATTCAAATGAAATTCAGTGGCAAATAATGGCCAAAAGCAGCGAAAATGCAGCCAGATCAATTAATACTGCTGAACCTTTACAATTGGAAAAACAACCTGCAGAATCAATTTCATCAAATACGCAGGTGGTGGATTCTGCAAAAGCTCCACAGGTTAGTAAGCCATCACAAGAAGGATCTCCCAGAAGCCATATTATTGTTCCTGAGTCTCAAGGGACACCTTCAAGTCAAATTTCTATTGATGCAAAGAGTATCAAGGCAGAAAATAACATGCCTGTAAGAAAGAGAAGGTCCCAATTACTTGTTAACAGTTCACCCACGAATTCCAAGAATGACTCAGGTGCACAAACCAGTGGAGAATTTTTGAAGAAGGAGACAAAAAGTGCAAAGAGGAGGAACTCATTTTCTATGGTTAAGACTGATCATGTTGATCATGAGCATCAAACCAGTAATGGCAATTTACTTCCAAGTTATATGCAGCCCACTGAGTCTGCAAGGGCTAAAGTCAACGCAAGTATCTCTCAGAAATCAAGTCTAGATATGCACCATGACAAAGATAATCACATGAAGAAGAGACATTCCTTACCAAATGGGGATGGAAAGCAGGGTTCATCCCCTCGAATGCAGAGGTCAACTTCACAAGTACAACAGAATATAAAGGGAAATGGGATTCATTCTCCTCCTAATTCTTCTGGTAACATCTCTGCCTGATATCCTTTTTTTATTCTTGATCTTTATATTGGCGTGTTCTGAGGCAGCATGTTTGAAGTTTATGATAGGAAATACTTGAAGATTTCAAGTAGATCTTATCAATCTCGGGAAAATTGCGAGAAATATCCACAAATCCAAAGGAAAATTAGAGAAAAACGGGAATTTAATTGCAAGAATCAAATAGAGGGAAGAAAATAATAAGATACAATTGATCCTCTATTTGAGAGGAGGATCTTTCTCTCCCAAATCTCTAGACACGCTAGAGCCCAAAAGAAACCTCAACCTAAGAGATCTCAAATTTAGCCCGAATTCAAGATGAAACCTAACCATTACAAGAGAAACTATTTAAAGCAAAGAAGATTACAAAATCCCTAAACAACCCCTAATTTAAAATTTTCCTCCCAAAGTAATATTTAATTGAGTTGTTCCCTCCCAAAATAATATTTAATTAAGTTGTTTCCTACCAAAGCAATATTTAATTTAGATTAAATTAGCTCATTGTTAAGGGAAGAGAAATAGTAATTTGCTGTCTTATTCAGTGAGTAATGGTGCCTGTATATAATGCAGTCATTGAAATGAATATAATAGGAAGAAGGTTAAGGAGTGAATAAATGTGATTAGGAGAGAATTAATACCAAAATAGATATTTTCCTTATTTAATAATTTTCTAACATTATTTTCCAATATGCTAACACTTCCTCTCAATCTAGATCATATATATTCAATAGCTTAAACTAGCATTATACGCGAGAAAATGGACTTCAAGTTGTGATGAAGATATCTGCCACTTGTTTTAAAATTAAAATTTTAGGAATAGAAAACTTCTTGGAAATTACAATATCCTATTAAGGTTGTCAAAAGAGCATATTATTTTTGTCCGATCGTGCTTGGCTTGATACTTAGCTCAAGTTCACTTAGTTTTTATATGCTCATATATATAATTTGTCTACAAATAAATCCTTATTCAATCATGTTTGGCTTGAATCACATGATTTTATTTATATATGCATATGCACATGCCTACTTATATGTGGTGTGGTTATGACTTCATGTATGTGTGTATATGTATAGGGTGTCAAAATGGGTTTTTGGATCGGGTTCGGGTCCAAATTGAATTTGACCCGACCCGAATATAGTTCAATTAGACAAACGGGTCAGAAATCTAAACCCGCACCCGACTTGCCCCTAACCTGAGTTGACTCGACCTGCGAGGGAGCGAGGCCACAAGGTTGAGGGGGTGAGGCCCCGAGCCCACGAGGGTAAGTGCATGCGCAAGCACGGGTGTGAGTGCCACAAAAATGAGGTTGCAAGTGCAAGTGCTGGTACGAGCGTGCGAGCGCAACGAGCAGGCGAGTGCTGCCCAAGTCAATTTTAGGTTTGCTTTCGAGTTGACTCGAAACCGATCCGCTTTTCAAACGGGCTGACCCGAATCCGAGATTTTTAGGTCAAGTTCAGGTCGGGTTTTTTGGTCGTGTCAAATATTGACAACGCTACATATTTATGCATGCAAACTTATATATTTCAATGTTTATATATGTAAATACATTTGCATAGATTGTATACATTCATAATCATACATTTATATATGTATGGATTAATATACGTATACACGATGACACGTATATTCCAACTTTCAAGTATACCTTATATTTGGAGCATCCCTTATTTGGATCAAAATGTTAACAATTCGAAGAAAAACAAAAACTTTTGGCATGTTTATTTAATGAGCAGAGCCAAATGACACTTAAGCTCACTCAAACTCGGCTCGTGTACATCCCTACATCTTGCATAAAATGACAATAAACTTCAATGTGTTTGATCCTTTTATGAAAAATTGCCCTATATGCAATTTATATGAGTGCATGTTTGTCAAAATGCATAAACCAAGGCTTTACTATTAGAAAATCAAATTCTTTTTAGCTGAATCTTACCCATGACATTTTACATATAAAATGGTCGTGGCTTAATATTTTATTGCAACAACACTATATTTGGCCACAACAGTTTGCTTTGTACTCTTTCTGGTAGCCAAATAACCTCCCACAAAAATGCAGCACTTAAATGCATTACGTTATAATTGGTCTTTTGCCACCTATAAATCTGGCATAATCTATATCAGCGAATGCTTTAATATTTAATGCTCAATTTAAGTATACAACAATTCTTTTCCAAGAGCTTTTGTTGATGTATATGAGAATGCAAACATCATCCAGATGCTTTTTTTTTTAATTTTGTATATGTTGACTTACCACTCCAACATCAAAGGAGATATCAGTTCTTATATATGTTAAATAATTAGTTTTTCAACTAATTTTCAATATTGTGAAAGATCATTATATGCATCAAATCTGATTTGTTTTCCCATCGAGATGTCGACTAATTTCCTCCTTAAAAGCCTTTTTCTTTAAACAGATCAATGATATTTTTCTTTTAAAGATAGTGAGACCCTTTCTTGTTGTTAGCAAATTTAGTCCCCATATAGTATTTAGGGTGCTGCCTTAAATCTCTGGTTACAAAATAATCTTGTAAATAATATTTGCCTAGTGATAGAAATCAATATTGAGATGATGATATTGGAATAATTTATCCCATTTTTCTCTCAAGGTATTATAATACTCTTGAATTGATAGGTTTTTTTGTTGGAGAAAATTTTATCAAAATGGATTGTAGACCCATGGGATATTACTGTTTTAAACTTATGAAATGAAGAAAATCCAACATCTTTTTAGTAGTGTCATGAAACAGGGCAATAGAGGAAATGGATGGATCAAGACTATTCATGAGCTAAGTCAGATCAGCTTACCATTCTAAGAACTCAGTTGTGCTCAAGGTTGTAAAGATCGGACCGGACGTAGAATCAGTAGAGGTTGAGGTTCAATGGTTCGACCGGAGTCAAATCGAAGTTGAACTGGATGATGTAATAAATATGAAAATTATTTAAATCAAATTTAAATGATTGAATAATTATGTAATAATAAATTTTTTTATTAAAAATAAATTGAATTCACACATTAATAATATTTTATTTGCTAGTTAAATTTCAACTTATTTAGTCCCACATCATTTGGATAACTTTCTCTTAGTAATGCTACACTTTATATTGCCTTTTTAGTTTGGATTGGGGAACCCACATGGAGTGGAGACGTGTGAAATGCTTAGTTGAAAATTTTTTATTCAAAAATTAAGTATTTTAAATTTAAATTAATTTATTAAATTATAAATATTACTTAATATTTAATTCTTAATGTATTAAATTAATTTATTAAATTATTTAAATATTTTAAAAATTGAACTAGCAGGTTCAAGGGAACTGAGACTAGTTCATCGGTTCTGGCTGTTTCATCACAGTTTGATGCAAAATCAATTTTTAGATTGAGCCAAACTGCTGGTCTGATCGGCCGGTTCGATTCAATTTTTAAAACCCTAGTTGTTCTTGTGATCTAATAAGAGGGGAATAAAATCCTTGACCATTAGAGATAGTTGGTACTTGGTACCATGAAATTTGATGTTGGTACTAATGGAGAAGGGCTTTGCTTCAAAAAGTGTAAAGATAAAAGACATGCATTGAGGAGAGATGTCTAAAGAGTGGAGTTACTCAAATCATGTTGAAAAAAGTCTAGTCTAAAGGAGAACAACAAATGGGTGTGCATTAGGGAGTAGGACGGATTAGGCATGTGTGAATTTGAGATATGCATTTATGAGTAGAACAAGACTGGTTGCTCTCTAGCATGATTAGATATGTTGCGCCATGCAAGGGAGTAGGGTGCTACCTTGAACTACAAGATAAGCATGGTAGGCATGTGATACAATTATGATGTGGGTGTGAGTAACAAAATATGATGCACCTACAATGTCGAATGATGCTAGTGAGTGGGACTATGAGATGGTAGACTGGATATGGAAGAGATCAATGGCTTTTAGTCATGCTTTGATATCATGATAAGAGAATTAAATTAAAATTTGATGAAAATAAAGATTTTTGTTTTTATCGGCGTATTAGTAAAACCGAAGTTGAAGAGGCTTTAAAGAAAATGAAGTGTGGAAAAGTTGTTGGACATAATGATATTCCAATAGAGGTATAGAAATGCTTAGGAGATGAAGGAATTTCTTGGCTTACTAAATTTTTTAATATTATTTTGAAGACTTAAAAGATGCTCGATGAGTGGAGAATGAGTGTTGATTCCTAGTTTAAAGAATACATGTGATGCACAAAATTGTGTGAATTATAGAGGAATTAAGTTAATGTGTCTTACTTTAAAACTATGGGAGAGAGTTATGAAGCATAGGTTGTGGCGTGACACTAATGTTTCTCAAAATTAATTTGGATTCATGCCAGATAGGTCTTCTATAGAAGCTATACATTTATTGAAAGGTTTGATGGAAAAGCATAGAGAGAATAATGAGGATCTACATATGATTTTTATTGATTTAGAGAAAGCATATGATAAAGTTCCAAGAGAAGTGCTTTGGAGAGTTCTACATAAGAAAGGGGTTAATAATGCTTATATTCAAGTCATTAAGGATGTGTATGTAGGAGCTATTACTTATGTTCAAACACAAGGTGGTTTGTCCAAGTATTTTCCTATTTCTATTGGATTACATCAAGGATCAACCTTAAGCCCATATCTTTTTACTTTCGTCATGGATGTTCTCACTAAACATTTGTAAGAGGTTGGGTGTATGTTTTTTGTTGATAATATTCTTCTTGTTGATAAGAATGGAGAGGGAATTGAAGATAAACTTGAATTATAGAGGACAACCTTAGAGTCTAAAGACTTTCATTTTATTAGATCTAAAAGTGAATATATGGAGTGTAATTTTAGTTATAATAGATCTAGTGGGGGGATTCTGACTTTGGACGATCAAGTCATTAATAAGAGTACACATTTTAAATATATTGGGTCTATTGTTTAGAGTGATGGTGAAATAGATGGGGATATTAGTAAATTCAAGTTGCATGGTTGAAATCGAGAAATGCATTGGGCTTGTGTGATAGAAAAGTCTCTCTCAAATGTAATGGAAAATTCGATAAGATGGTAGTGAGACCTACAAAGCTTTATGGTGCAGAATGTTGGCCATTAAAATAGAAGCATAATATTAAGTTAAGGCGTTAAGCGTTGCAAAGATGAGGATGCTCAGGTGGATGAGTGGTTTTACTCTTAGAGACAGGATACGAAATGAGCATATATTTGAAAAGGTTGTAGTAGCTCCAGTGGAAGATAAGATTAGAGAGAGTCGTCTTAGATGGTTTGGTCACATAAAACGACGGCCTTCCGATGACCCGGTTACGAATGTAGATGTATTAGGTTTGACTTGTGTTACGAAAGTAGATGTGTTAGATTTGACTTGTGTTAAGAAAAGTAGAGGTAGACCTAAAAAGACTTGATTTGAAAATATTAAAAATGATATTTCTTTATTAGATTTAGATGAGAATTTTGACTCTTAACAGGACACAATGAAGAAAAAAGATTCATGTAGCCAACCCCACATAGTAGGATAAAGGCTTGTTGTTATTGTTGTTGTCCCATCAAATAATGAATTATCATATTTATCTCAATATAAAACCTTGATTAATGCGTTATTCTCTGTTTGGCATTTATTAATGAGAAATAAATCATCTGATTAGTTTTTTTTTTTCAATCTTATTTTAGTTAGAATACTTAAAAGGCACTGCTGCTGCTCCAAATTTACAATTTCTTTTGCAATTATAAATACCCTCTTCTGTTCTCATTCCTTTCTTTTCCATGCAAAACAAACTAATTGATTAACCACTTCCTGATCCAATTTAATCTTCATATCCTAATTTGTTTTATCAGAGAGGAGATGGCTTAGATGACCAAGCCTTCAGCAGAGTGCTTTTCAACAAAAAAATTGATTGATACCAAGTTCTTGACAAGAAGCTGAATGTTCATTTCATATATTTTTTTCCCCTCTTTAGTTATTGTGATTCTATCAGATTTTGCCACTATAAGCTACAGTTATGAGCTGTGAGAGTTGTGATTATTACTTGTAAATTGCCGTTTGTCTTCTGAAATCCCTATCGTGTGATATATTTCTGGTATTTAAGAACTGTATCCATCATCTCATGAGAGCTTTGTTTGTGAACTTTTAGTAGACTTTCCAGTGTGAGTTTTGATTGCTGAATACTCTTTATTTCTGCTTGGCTGTGGCTGCAGGCTTCACAGAATTAGTTGGTTACTAGTTTGAAAGCCTTGTTGATTCCAACTATGGTGAACTTTGATAATTGCTGGAAGTTCTGATACTGTAAGAGCCCCTATTGTATGAAGTCAAATGATGAATTCTTTAGATTTTTGGGATAACTTTTTTACTTCTTTTTGAAGCAGTCTTATAATATAAAAATTTGTAGTTCAAAAAATTTTTGTAGTAAAAATTTGCTTTAAAAAATAGTAAGAAATTTGTCCCAAACTAACCGTTGTCAATTTAACATTTTGATTATAATATTGATTTGAATTTTATAAATATCTATAAAATTCTTTAAATGCTATGGTTTTATTTTTTACATATAAATAAATAGTATATATTTTTTAACATATGATTATTATATGCCAATAATCAAATGAGCTCTACAAAAAAATGATTGTTTAATTTTTCGAGAATTAGAAACTGTTTTAAGAGAGAAATTATTGAGTCATAGTTAATTATCTTGTTGAATGATAACACAATAAAATGCTTGAGAACTTTTATTATTGATTTTGACGTGCATCTCATTCATAGATCAATGCAACAACAACAACAACATTTATCGATCCTTTATATCATTAAGAGGTGTTGGCTATATGAATCTTTTTTTCTCTAATGTATTTTTTTAAGAGTCGAATTCTTATTTAAATCTAAAGAAAGTCATTTCTAATATTTTTTAATCATTTTTTTTAAGATTTTTATATATATTTTTTAATATAAGTCAAATCTAAAACAATTATTTTGCTAATCGGGTCATCGGCGGGCCATCATTTTATGTAATCACACCATCTAAGACGGCTCCCACTAATTTTATCTTACAAATGAGCTACTCCAACCCTTTCATGTTTATACTCATTTTATATCATGTCTCTAAGAGTAAAGCTGCTCGTCCACCTAAGCAGCCTCATCTTTGTAACACTTAAGTTAATATTATGCCTCACTTTTAATGGCTAACATTCTGCACCATAAAGCATTGCAAGGCTCACCACCATCTTATAGAATTTTCTCTTAAATTTGACGGGGATTTGTCTATCACACAACAAGCCTGATGCGTTTCTCCCCTTCAACCATCCAACTTGAATTCTACTAATAATATCCTTATATATTTTACAATCATTCTGAACACTAGGGTACAATCTCTTGCAAATGTCTATTGAGAACATCAATGACTAAAGCAAAAGGATACGAGCTTAAGGCTGAATGGCTGATCCTTGATGTAATCCAACTGAAATATAAAAAATACTTGGTCAAACGACCTTGTGTTTGAACACAAGTAACAACTCGTGCATTCATATCTCAATACATAATACAAGAATTATAACAACATTACATTTCTTTTCAGACATTTGTTTCATCTTACTTTTAACTGAAATAATTAGAAAAAAAGAAAATTAAATATAAAATATCTTTAAATATTTTCCAGAAATGTTACATTCAAATATAAATATAAGGATGCCATCCTTTAATATTAAAAGTTAAATATGTCAAAAAAAGTTTTATATTAATATAATTTGAAAGGAACCATTATTTTTTGAGTTGATTATATATATAAATATCAACAAAGATGATTTAAAAGAATTATAATTATAATATCTTTTGAATTTTAGTTACTCTCTTTTATACCTCTTATGAAAATTTATTTGATCAGCATGAATTTTAAGGTAATATTTGAATTGAAAACTTTCAAAAACAAATTTATAGTTAAACTAAATGTTTCAATAAAGAATCCATTGACTCCATAAAAGATTCGATTTGATTCTAAATAAATCCAAATCAATCAGTTAAAGTATATCTAAAAACTTTTAAACATCAATAGAAGGGTTAAATGATCTATAAAAGTAGAGTGACTTGAGGAGAAAAATTCAAAGAGCTCAAGATCATTTGATTATGACATCATTAAGACACTTTAATTATTGATAAATAATTTATGATCAAGGAGATTAATATGCATAGCTCGATGAAATGATTTGAATTTTGGTCAAATTTATTAAAAAATAATTCTAAAAATATTATAAATAAGGTTGTATTTTCTACCTGAAGAGAGGTTTGAGAGTTGAGCGAGTTAAAAGAATTATATTGCAATTATTTATGGTCACTATTGACGATCATCATTAGCAATCATCATTACCATCGCCAAGCTTCTGCCATTCAATTGTTATGGTTGACTATTAATATCTAACTTTATTGTTGGGTTTTAACTATCTGCTTATAGACACCCAATTTATAAAATTCTTACATAAAAATTACACAATTGTTCTTAATTATATATAAGCTCAACTTCTTCAATTGAAAGGATGGGAGGATTTTTATATCTTTAATTATTTAGTGGATTCATTCAACTGGGCCATGCCTCATGATTTTTTCTATTTTTTGGATTTTTGCATAAACGATTCTAGTCTCCCTTACAAACTTCTATCTAGGCATACTGGATAATTATATAAAGCTAAAATATTAAGTGTTATACTATTACAAATTTTTTAACACGCAATAATTATTTCATCATACGCATACGATCATCCAAATTGGGGCTTATGGGGCCTTCACCATCTCTATTGTGGTGCCATTGATTGAGGGATTGAATACCACTCTTTGAGGAAATATTTATAATATGTTAGGAATACTTTTTCGCAGATATAGCTATCACAGTATGATAGAGTTCTCTCACAATAAAATCAACAATAATTTATGGATGATGCCACTATGGTAGTACCTTCTCTTGATGTAATTCTCATGTTACCATAACCTAATCAAGTCCTCTCAAACACTTTGAATGTAACCCATCCTTCTTGTGTTGCTTGGCCAACTAGTTATTCTCCAACATCTATGAAAGACTTAAATCAACCTCACTTTATTGATGCCCCACATGATATTACAAGAAATGAGTTATGATGTCTCATTCAAGAAGGATTTTTTTAGTGAGAAAAGAACAAACTTACCCTCACCACAACTTTCAAGAATTGTCACCCCTAACTAATATAACTTTCCAGGTCTATTTTAGTGAGGCTTAAATTGCTTATAATTGATCCATATGATGGACTTCTAACCCCTATGAGCACATTGAACAATATAGGATCACCATGCACATTCAACATACTTCTAATGCAACTTACCTGGATGGGGTCTTAACGGGTGATCAGTAATGTCTGTGACCTAGATTAGAGGTCTTCATTGCACTTTGAAGATGCTCTGATCTACCATCTGCCCAAGTGGAAGAGTGGACGTCATAATTTGTGTTAGGGGGGTTCGCGTACGCACGGCCCCTTAAAAAAAAAAACATACTTCTAATGATGTCCTCTATCAAGTCTCCCTCAAACCTCTCAAAACATATGCTCACATATGACTCCACTCTCCATCAACTAGAAATATTCATTCTTTGTTAATTTAGCCAAAAAAGTTGACTAATAATGCATTGCTAATTGAAGAAACATTAAAAACTCTCCTGATCTTTCTAAGATTCATTAAAATGTGCAAGGGACTTTAATAGAATAATATTAAAAATGATATTCTAAAGTATGTTAGATCTCGGAGTGAATCTAAAGTTACTATGATCTGTTTTTCTTAAAGGTATATGCTTTGGACCTTTCTACTCATTAATGTGAGAGGCAAGACACTCCTACGTTGATCTCATTTGTCAAGTAGAGGCTTAAATAATTGCTGACGAGACCATCAACATACTTCTAAACTAGTTAGAACAATCTTCAAACAAATGTAAATATTCACCAAAAGAAATTGATTGACTTCCTCAACAAGAAAATAGAAGCAAACAAATAACTAAAGATGAACTTCTTACCAAAGTTTATTTAAATCATTGAAGTATACTCCATTAACTAATAAATACATATGGTGCTAACATTATAATGGATATTCAAAATTTTGAACAAATCAAGTGGCCAAAAATACTAAAAATATCCAATGGTGGAGACCAGTCTCAATGATATCACCATTATTGTTCAAGAGGACATTCAATAGAAACATGTTTTTAGTTCAATGAAGGGATTGAACGTCTAATATGTCAAGGACTTTTGAATGACCAGCATTAAAATTGAGGAGTTTAAAGAGTCATAACATACAATGATTGAAGTTATTGAATAGGAGTGCCATCACACTTAAAAATTCCATCATTGAAATAACACAAAGAAGTTGAACAACTCAATTTTTTTAAAAGAGCTTATGTCTTGACTTCTATTGGAGATAAAATTATCTTTCAAGCATATCCATGTGATATCCTTCATGGGAAGTTAGTAATGGACATGAACTTGATTAAAAAAGCTCCATGAAAGTAAGATGTTGATAGTACATCCACTCAATTAAAAATTTTAAGAGATAAAAGTTTCAGAAGATACAAGTTCATCAAAAAAATCTCAAAAGGAATAATTATATCGACAAACTCAAAGGGCATATCCTTAGAAGGTATTGTTATACCTAAAATCTTAGAAGATATAAGTCTCAAAAGTTATATGATCATCTAAAAGTTTTAGAATATATAAATCTCAAAAGGTATAGGTACACCAAAAAGCTTCAAAAGGCACATATTTATTTAGTTCTAAAAAATATCTTAGAAGGCATACACTTTATAAGATATGATTTTCTCCCGGTCCTCTAAAAATCTCAGAAGGTATTAGTCTTGCAAGAAACAATTTCTATTGGTTTTCAAACAATCTTAAAAAACTAAGCCTAAAAAAATACAAATTCCTACTATTTCCATAAATAAAATCTTAAAATGTAAATCTCGAGTGGTATTAAAAAATCAAGGTCATTATGCTCCAACCGAGGGGCAATATATTGAAGATTTTAACAAAATATAAAGGGTTCAGTTTTCTCACATAGGTAAATTCTCACAAATATGAATTACGCTTATGCAAAGGTAGATTATCCCTCACTTCCAACAAATTGATTGAGAAAATCAGTTGAAATTGTACATAAAAATATATATTTCAAAATCACATACATAACTATTAGATTTACATGTCAAAATTCCTACACCAACTTCCAACAAGCATTCTCTTCCCTCTTAAAGTTTGATGTAATGAGACAAATTTTTCAATGATTTCAATGAAAATATCAACACCAAACATTGATATCATGCTAAAAGTAAAACTCTATGAATTGAAATTTTTTCTTCGTCTCTTTCATAAGTTACATCAAATTTTGGCATTAATTACCTACCTATTGAGAGAAAGTTGGAGCTTCAAAAAGGGGTGAAATATTTTTCGAATCGTAATTTTTCAAAAAGGAGATAGTCAGTCAACCCTCTTTAAAGATGAATACTGAAGCTATGCTAAAAGATTGAAGATCTTGGATATCACTCATAACTTTGCTTGTAGGGTGGTTTGGTATTCTTGATGTAGGAACACTAGAGCATGTAAGGAGGATATGCACTATCTATTTAGGATGGTATTTTGCTAAAATTTATGAAGGAAATTATGTGAGATATATGATTTTGTTTCCACAATTTCAAAGGACAATTTATTATTCTTAGTAAAGTATAGGCAGTGGTGGTTGTGCTAGCTCGACCTCATTGGGATCCGATTTTGAGATTTTGAGTCCGAACAGGCCTATTCAGACATTGTTAAGGTCTAGGGGATCATTTTTGGATGTTCTAGACTTAATTTTGATACTTTTGGAGCTTATTTCAACCCCTAGAATCAAATTAAAGTAGAACTGAAGAATTTGGACCAAATTTGTTCAATAATTTTTGCTCCAACAATACAACGATTTTATGAAAGTTGCAATTATAATTAATGATATTTTACTTGTCTTACAACCCCAAGTGGTGTTCCATATTGATGTGCAGTTCACTTCATAGTTTTTTAAATTATAATTTTGAGTTGCCAATTTTTTTAATTAAGAATTTAACATATATTTTTGGATGACACAAATTTCGACATCCATAAATAAGAAATGGCAAATTATACATCACTAGAAAACTTATTTAATTAGTATGTATCTCAAGTCAATATTTAAATTAAAGACTTTTGAAATTAAATTCAATATCATTCAAATTCTGATTTTAACAAACTTTTAGTTTTCTAAATGTCTCAATGACATGAATGCATCGACAAAACAAATTATCCAATCTAAGGTCAAATGAACCCAAATCAAATAATTGAAACATATTTCAAAACTTTTGAACATTATTTGAATGCCCAAATTGTTTTCAAATCTTACGTGCTTATAATCAAATTAAACAATTCGATGATATGAATCTAAAAAGCCAAAGATCAATTTATTATGATACCATTAAAGCAATTAAATGATTTATAAGTATTTCATGATCAAGGATATCAATATTCTAGCCAAATTATCAAAATACCACATAAAAAAATCAAATATTTCTTACAAACTTCTACACAAATATTTGTTAAATATTTGTATAAAATTAAGATATTAAATGACTCTACTACCATAAACTTGTTAGCACATAACACACTTAAAACTTATTTGAAAGATAAATTTATTAATTTCATCCTACCTTCAATAAACTTTGGCTTTCTTTTGAAATAGAAGAAAAATATATAATTCAGAAATTTAAAATTTTGTACAAGACATTATCACCCTTTATAAATCATAAAACATACATATTAAAAAAAACAAAAAAATATATACATAACATCTAAAACTATTCTATTTACATATTTAATAACCAAAATTTTCTATTTATTAAATTATCACCTTATGCTCGCTTCTATTGTTAATGCCGAAACCGTCGACAACAAAGAAGATGTGAGGGCATCACAACAAGATCTCTCAAACCCTATTATTTTCCTTAAGCAAATCTTATCAAGATAATATAACCAATACCATCATGAAATTTCAATGAGCATAGCCTAACAGTCAATATAATAACTGTAGAAGCAAAGTAATCCAACAATTGTTTCAGTTCACATAGCTTGAAAACTGATAAGTAAATCCCAGCTGAATGGCTAATAGTTAGCTTGTCAAACAGGCAAGCCATTGAGAATATCCGAGCACAAACAAGCACAGATGTGCATTTAGACTTCATTTGGAACAGCTTTTTTACTGCTTAAAAAAGTTTTCTAGTAAAAAAAATAAAAATTTTATACTAAAAAGCTGCTTTATGAAGCAGTAAGAAAGTCGTCCGAAACGAAGCCTTAGACTTCAGAGGATTGAGTTGTAGTTAATGTATGCAACAGTTATTCATCAAATTTTAAGGTCAGAAAGAAGGTAAGATAAGTAGTTTTCTGAAGCAAAAGGTTAGGCCATTGGCATTAGCCAGTCCTCTTGATGATGTGAACGCCACTGTCAGTATCCACAATGCCACTTACCTCTCCAACTCCCAGAGAAAAAGCAGCTTCCTCGAAAGGCTTCTGCATCTGGCCTCTTCCAAAAGGACCTGCAGCAGTTCATTAACATTTGCATCAGAGTCTGAAAACAAGTCTGAAGCTACACAGTTTTTCAGCATGGAAAGCTGAAAAATGAGAACCTTCTTACAGAGATTGTTTCATACTTGTGATTACCTAGAATGTATGATTTGTTTGGGACTGACTTTTTTACATCTTTTTAAAGCAGTTTTCTAGACAAAAATTTAAATTTTTGTACTAGAAAGCAGCTTTAAGAAGCGGTAAGAAAGTCATCCCAAACAAAGCCTTAGTGAATAAAATTACCACTATTGCGTAATTAAATGATTTTCAGCAGATTATGCCAGGCATATAATGCTTAGAGTCTGTTTCGTTCAATGTTAACTAAATAATATTGTCATTTGGGTGGCAATGCTTTTCAAATAGTAGTGTTATCATTTAAATGGTGTGTTTTGGGACAGCTTCCTTGCTGCTTTCTAAAGCAGCTTTCTAATATGAAAATTTCTAATTCAAAAAATTTGTATACTAAAAAACTGCTTTTAAAAATAGTAAAAAAGCTATTCCAAACGAAGCCTTAATATCATCTTACTTAAGAGAATGCCCTGCTATTTTAGAATAACTGATGGTAATTCAAACCTGTTTCTCCTCATTCAAGCCACCAGATAATCTAGATAGTACCCGATTAGATTGATACTTAAATGACCCCAATCATAATTACTAATGTTTGGACTACCTCAATATAAGAGAGAACATCAAAGAGAATACCACTTATTACCTCAAAAAATTAACATTTAATCAAAGAAAATATTGAATCAAACAATCCCAATCTTATATGATTAAGGAAAATAAGCATCCATGGAGAACAATATTCTGGGATCTATTTTTAGAATTCTGGAGCATGCTTTCACTCTAACGGGAGGTCTCTCTAGGAACCGTAATCATTGCAGATTAAATTTGCCAAACTACGAGACCTACCACTAGCCATGATTATTCTCATTTTACTCTCCAGCTATTGGGATCAGAACTCCAAACAGTACATGAGGATGTCTTCCCCCCGAATCAAGTAGTCAAACTTATATCGCACTTAAAGAAAACACACCTTCAACTTATATTCAAAAGATTGAAATTAGAAAGTGATATTTTACTCGAGCTAAAATTTTACATTACATGTTTCAAAACAACAATTTATAGACTTGTCAAAACTCAAGCTAATAGATAAGATTGCCCTGGGATCAATACAATAACAAAGAAGAAGAACCCATTATCCCACTACGTGAAGTTGGCTACATGAATCATTCTTCTTCATTGCATACTATTAAGAGTCAAATTTTCATTTAAATTTACTAAAAAAAATTATTTTTAATACTTTCTACTTTTATCTTTTTTAACATAAGCCGGATCTAATACATCTACTCTCCTAACAGGGTCACCAAAAAGTCGACGTTTTATGTGACCAAATCATCTAAGGCAACTTTCTCTAATCTTATTTGTCACTAGAGCTACTATTAACATTTTCATGTATATATTGTTTCACATTCTATCTCTAAGTGTAATGCCACTCATCCACTTGAGCATCATCATCTCTGCAATACTTAACTTAATTCTATGCTTCTCTTTTGATGGCCACCATACTGCATCACAAAGCATTATAGGTCTCACCACAATCTTAAAAAATTTTCTTTTTAAGTTCGAGGGATAATTTTCTATCACATAATAGGTTTGATGCATTCCTCCACTTAAACCATCCAACTTGAATTCTACTAGTAAAATCCCCATTTATTTTACTATAATTTTTAACAATAGACCCAAGATATCTAAAACTGCACTCTTTTTACTAACTTGATCATCCAATATCATAATCCCATCCCAAGATCTATTACTACTAAATTTATACTCCATGTATTCAGTTTTATATCTACTCAAACAAAAATCTTTAGACTATAAGGTTGATATCCATAAATCAAGTTTTACATCAACTTCCTTTCTAGTCTAATCAATAAGAAAAATATCATCAGCAAAAAGCATACCCCCAGGTACATCCTCTTGCAAATGTCTAGTAACACTGTTGATGCCAAATCTCAAACCCTTGATGAGAAAAATGAAGGGATGTGTTAGGCAGTCAACCTATAGTGTAAAATTTATTGAATAATCATGCTATTGGATCATTGTCAATTTAAATTTAAATTAATTCTTAAAGAAAATAAGGAATTCCCTATTTTAATTTAAATCACATAATAGCCGAATCAGCCAACTCCTAAGCAGAGATATTGGGTGGATGACCATCCATACATATTTAATCCTTTGATAGAAATCCCAAATAATCATAATAGCTAAGGACAATGCAATGTGTTAAATGAAAACCCATAGAAGGGGGACACAAATTAAAAAACTCCAAGCCCATCCAAATTCCATCCTCAAGAAGATAGACAACAACAACAACATCAAGCCTTTGTCCCACTAATTGGGGTCATCCAAATTCCATCCTCAAGAAGATAGACAATTCCAATAAAAAATAGTCAAGCAAATCTATCTATATCAAATAAACCCATGTGAAGGATAAGCCACAAGACAACAACCACTACTCCACAATAGTGGACATAATTAGAGATATGCAAGTGTTCAAAGACATGGATATAGCATATATTCGTGCCTCACCCGAAACCTATACTGACCATTAATATAATCACTCCAAAGAATGGAACAAAAATCAAATGCAAAGTTTCAGCTTGGGATAGACCAAAAAAAATAAAAAACCCCTCTGTATAAAGCATGCCATTGATGGGATCCATTCATCATTCAAATTAGCAAATCTATAGCGTGTATAGTTGTAAAACATAATTATTGTTGTTGGATGATTAAGGGTTGAAGGTTACGGATGCAATCTGGGATGAGATGTATAATGAAAACACACAAATCACAATCCTAAAGTTACCAACTCGGAACTTAACAACAATAAATTGTTTTAATTTAAAACCAATAAATATGCTTCTTTCACTCTAAATGATCATTTAATGGTCGCCAAAATAAAAAATTCGAAAAGAACATGCATAGAAGTTTCATCAATGACCAAATTCATACCATGAAAAGAAAATTTGAGATGAAGCACACTTAATAAATTTTCAATCACAAACCAATGAATAAAGAAATTAGAGCAAGATCAATGATATAAGGAGACTAGCTCCTAGAAGTAACCATCACCAATTGTGAATCACTGAGAGAATACACATCCAACCAGCACACACATAAAAATTGAAGAAAACTGAAATTATTATTGCAATACTCAATATTCACAACATTTTTACATGCCTCGAGAGTCCTATTAAAACGTTCCAAAATAATAAATTTCTCATAATAAGTCAACATCTAGTCAAATACAATAGGTTTCAATGCATCCTTCATTGATTCCAATAGCATCAAATCTTTCATACAAAATCCAACTCCTGCTTTGTAAAGTCCAATGTGGGTTACCTAGGGTATGAAAAAATAAAGGCAAGTGAGAGCACCAACAAAGAGTCAGCAAAACTAAGAATTGCAGTAAGTAAAGATGAAAATAGTGGAATCAGCGTGTAATAAAGGTGATAATAGCAGGAATAGAGTGCATTAGAGGTGGAAAACACATGATTAGCATTTAGCAAATAGTAAATGTAGCAACAACAAAAAGCCGTTAGCCAAAAGTAGGGCTACAAATGAACCGAGAGTTCGACGAGCTACTCGTGGCTCGGCTCGATAAGAGCTCGTTTATGTTCGTTTGATAAGGTAAACGAACAAGTTTGAACACCTTTGATAGATACTCGATAGGTAAATAAACAAGCTTGAAAAACCTCGTGTTCGGCTCGTTTATGTTCACGAACAATATCGTTTAGAGCTCGTGAACATGCTCGTTAAAAAGCTCGATAAAGAAGCTCATTATGTCATATTTAATTAAAAATAAATATTATATCTTATTTAACTAATAAGATAATTAAATCTCATGTTATTTAAGAAATTTTAAATATATATATATATATACATATATATATATATATAATTTTTTATTATTATTTGTTTTAAAATAAAAAGTTATATAACTTATTTAACAATTTTTTTTAAAAAAAATGGCCTCTCCTCTAATAACTATTTTACATTTTTTTTCATTCTCCCGCCGCCCTCTTTATATTCCCGCCCGCCCTCTCTCTCTCTCTCTCTCTCTCTCTCTCTCTCTCTTCCTACACGTGGCTCAACACTCAACAAAATAATTATGAGTTTAGTCCACTTGAGTTGTAAAAATTATTGCTATATAAAAACAAAGGCATGTGTGGAGCAGCTACTGAACAGCGAGCAGGTGGGATCGGCTGGATTTCCTTTGTCGTTCGTTAACAAGCTGCTGGATTTAATTTTAAAAAAAATCATTTTGGGCTCAGTGCGGGAGGAGACAGCCGCTCGATAAGCGTGAATTTAAACGAGCTCAATTCGGAACACGAGCCGAACTCGAACACCTATGTTATAACGAGCTCGAGTTTGAACAGCGTCCAAGAAGGCTCGACGAGTTTTGAACCGAACTTGAGCACGGTTTTGGCAAACGAGCTTGAGCTTGAGCCAGCTGAAGCTCGGCCTCGACTCGGTTCATTTGCAGCCCCTAGCCAAAAAAGTAGAGCATCAGGAAGGGAGAAAGTGCTGGCATTTAAAGGAACCAAAAATTAATAAGGTAAAGATACAATAGGGTAGAAGAGCATAGTAGTCAGCATCATACATCCTTCCTTTTCTCATCACATCAATTGTTGAATTGAATATGAAATCTAAGATGTTGTCACTTGGAATCCAATGGATTGAGTCAAAACATTGTAGTAATTAAACTAAAATCTAATACTAGAGAACACTTCGTTCATTAGGAGCCGTTATCATTAGAAATGCTTTACACAAAACAAACTAAAAGAAATAATAAACAAAAACTGAATACATTAATATAATTTAAATAATTACTTAATAGATAAATACTATTACTAGTCATTATTTACTATTTAATTAATTACTATTACAGAGTGTATTAAATAATTAATTACTATTACATTTGCTTTAAGATAAATGAAATGTAATTTTTAATTCATTTTAATATAAATATAATTTAAATATCAGTATAGTTACAATATAATTTATTAATTTTTAATTAAATTTTGATTTCATTTATCTTAAAATAATTAATAGTTATTTATTTTAATTAAATGTTTATGTAATTAATTATTTAATTAACTAAATTACTAATATTTTAAACAAGATTTAACTTATTTTTAAAAATGATATTTAAATAAAATTATAATAAAAATAATATTTTGATAAAAAATAAGTTAAACATTATATGAAAAATAATATCTCCTTTCCCTCTCCGCCCCCCCACTCTCTCTCTCTCTCTCTCTCCCCGCGCAGTTGAGCAAAAGATGCTAAAACATTTGGCGAATTTTTCAATTTGTGCATAATTAGCCAAATGTTTTGGCATTTTCTTCACAAAATCAGATTTCGATAAATGGTTCAGCGAATACGCTCCTTAAATTATAAATTAAAACCGCTCCTAATTTAAGATTAAAGTACGCTCCTTTCTATGAAAATCTTGTATGTAAATCCCCTTAATAATAATATAATAAAAAAAATTGATGTAAGGATGGGTAAAACTAAAACTCACCACAACTCAAAGAAACACTATACATGTGTTTGCAAGAAGTAAGTTCCTACAAACAAGCATATATCATGCAACTCATTTTAATGCCAGTCAATTCAAAAGCTAAGATCCAAATGGTCTGACATTTATATTGAAAAAATTTAGTCCTAAGTTAATCAGGTAGCAAGTCAACGATGCAAATAGTAAGCCTAGATAGGAAAAGATTGAAGTGCACATTGGCGTACATTGCAAAGCAGAACAGAGCATTGCAAAGCGCACGCATCATCTGAGCTAAGCTTTGTAGTGAGAGAAAAACCGTAAAGGCACATTGCTTCTCTTAACACATAAAACACACTATTAAGGATGTTATTTGACATATAGACTTCATATAAAGAGAAGTAGAACCAGAGCAAACCAGATAGTGCAACCACATAAAACTTATTTATGATAATTGATATCTAATGATGTACATGAATAACCTGATAGGAAATTCTTGAGTTCGCAAGTAACCCTAAGGGAAATACTTGAGTTCGCAAGCAAACCTAGCACTAATTGGTGAAAACAGTGAGAATAATGCAAAATATGGGCGAAAAACAGCCCCCAAATGATGGATTGCAATAAGAGAATCAAGACAAACAAAGACAAAGCAAGATTCAAGTGATCCCCAATTCGAGAGGAGGATCGTTCTCTCCCAAATCTCTAGACAAGCAATCTAGAGCCAAAAATCCCAAGAACTCCAAGAGAAAACTCAAATCATGCATAAAACTCCCTCCCAAAACAAACCCCCCTATTCATACAATTAATTTCCTAAATCAAACATCTCTCATTCAAATTTCACCTCTCAAACTAGCCTCCCAAAACACCCTCTCCCCATTGGCCCAAATGGGCGGCAGCAATAAAGGAGGCGGACCCCCCCCCCCCCCCCCCCCTTTGTCCGCCTCCTATAAATGTGAGCCGGCAACTGGGCCAGCTCTTGGGCCGGTTCATGGTGAACCGGCCTATCATAACCCCAACACCACCACCACCCATCCCATCAAATTAAGGCTAGCTTACTATAAAGATCTACCATTAGTAGCTACTAGGTACTACATTGGATATTGATCTTATATTTACCTAAACTATTATGAAAACTCATCCATATGAGCTCCTGTCAAACACACATCTTTTCAAGCCACTCTATAAAAGTGTTCTTGCTCACAAATTCACATGTCCAAGATAGCAATTTAATTTATAATACTTGGATGCTCTCACACTTAATTAAATAGTGATTTTTAGTAATATAGTTGATGTGTGGTAAACGTTTTCCCTACATAATTGGGATAATATATTTTAAAAAACAACAAAGGATAAAGCTAATGATGATGACAATAAGTTATTATCAATGTTTATCCTTCATTTTTAAATACTTGTATACAAATTTATTCTTGTAAAAGCTAACAAATACTTAAAAAAATTATGATGAGTGATAATATACCCCCACTTGAACTACACTGGACAAAGCCAAGCTTGCCCAACATAGACATATTGGGTGGCGATAATCACCCAAAAATGTTGAACCCAGACCAAGAAATTGCAATTTAGAACAAAAATATTAACATCCTACAACAATAAAACATTGCTTGTAAATGTATGATACTAAACATCCTTAAGTTGTCCCCATCACTTTTATTAAGCATCTTCCTCAGCATTCAACATTGTTTTACATTCATAGGAAACAAGAGGCAGGCTGCAAGTGTGCAATCTAAAAAGATGCACAACAGACAAAACAAGAAAAAGAGAGAGCGCAACTATAGTGATTTCAACAAACAACTCATGATTTCAAGTTTCTGACCATGCAAAACCATAGTAAGCTGAAGAAAACTATACCAATTGTACACAATTATTGAGGCTGACAGACAATTTCATAAATAAATCTAAAAAAAGAAAAATTATGAACATGCCATCCACAATAAGTTGAAGAAAAATATATTCATTCATGAATTTGCACATGTCACAACTAACTCATTGAGAATTTAATAAAAGCAAATATATGAGTTGAGTTATACTCTTTAAGATTTGGGTGTTCAAATTGTCAATGAAGATAGTTTGGTGATAGTTCTATAAATAACTAAATTTCAAGTGCTACAGAAGAATTTATCCCAGGAAATAAATGATTTATAGAGCATTACAGCCAAGAATCTTAAGGGCACTTTCTTGGTCACAAGTAGGGGTGTCAATTTCGGGTCACGGGTCGGGTTCGGGTCAAACCCGAAATTGACCCGACACTGTTCGGGTCGGGTTAAACTGAAATTTTCGGGTCGGGTTCGGGTCGGATTTTCGGGTCGGGTCAAATGTTGACAGCTCTAGTCACAAGGTGGACATGATTTGGGACATATGGGATAAAAAATCAGTTGTAAACCAATTTAATCTTATTTAAGATGCCAATCATCATCCTTATTATTCCTCTCACTTATTTTCATTGTCACTGGAGGTATTCCTTAGTTTTATGTATTACAATAAGTATTTTAATATCAATTTAATATCAAGTTTATATGATAATATCATCTCTAACAATCACTATATTTATTCCTATTTTCAAATTCACCATGTTCAAGTATGAAGTGTTTGTCTCATATCTTTATTTTCTGCGTGAGTCCGTTAGAGTGGAGGACCAAATAGGATCAAAATTGGGCAAAATACATCAACATATTTTTCAACTATCTGGCATTAAATCCAATATTCTCATGTGCCTTAATAAGTTTGTGCCAATCCATGATTAATTGAGCAAAATTGGGAAAAAAAAAAGATAACAAATTTTAAATTTTTAATTGTGATTTGACGCCATAAAATTAGGGCAGATATTTGCAAATAAGAGGACATACTACACCAATCATCTCCCGAACATGCAAAAAGAAAATTAATTGAAATTCAAATGACGGTTTAAGAGGCCATACTATGCCAATCAAAACAAACATATTATATAACCATCAATTGAAAACGCTAGGCTTCAAAATCAAAAGATGAGATCTTGTTGATATCAATATTGTTGCAATGAATGTCCTCAGCCATCATTGTTAAGCTTACATTTGCTTGTTACAATTTTAAGGTTATAGCAAACCACATAAATTACAATCGTCAAAAACATAGCATGATACCCAAAATATTATTAGCAAACCAAACAAACCAAACAATTCCAAAACCATGTTTATATTTTGTAGCTGATAGAACAGCTGTAGCGCATGCATCTTTTGTCTGCATTTGCCACCCCAAAGCATAGCTGCACGGCGGCAGAGGGGATATAAGATGCCAACTTCAGCTAGTATTTGAGCAAAGCCCTTTAATACAAAAATCTACATTGCTACAGAACCGGGTAAGCTTACCAGAAATCCAAGAAGAAAAAAATTTCATAACAAAAGGATGCAAAACAATTGAGCAAAATATGCAAGTCATAACTAAAGACCCTAAAACGAGAACTCCAACCATGCTTAAACATTTTAAGAATCATTATCAGCTCACATATCTTCTCTCTGAGAATATTGAAGGTGTGGACTCTTGTGGAGGGTTTAAGGTAAATATGAGTATGTCAAACCTCATATACCACAAAAAAAATTTACCTTGTATTATATGAGAGAGGTGTGGACCTTTTTATTTTAATGCATCAATATTTATATTGATGAGAGAGGTGTAGACTCTTGTGCAGGATTTGATGTTGCGTTAGGGTTTGATGAAAGAGGCCAACTCCAACAAGACTTCTTTAGGGTTTAATGCATGGATGATGTAGTCAAGGTAGGGACTGATTTGGAGGGGGTTTTGGTGGCTGTTTGGTCTTCCCATGTGGTTGTTTTGTCTTCCCATGGTGGCTGTTCGGTTTCCATGATGTCCCTTGATTTTCATGTTGTTGTCCCGTTTTTCCCTATGATGGTTATCCGTGTACTGTTCCTTGCAAATTGCTATGCTAAAGTGTTTTAATTTCTCATTAAGTGGCATGTTTTGGTTTATATAGCTTGCAAGCTATTTTCTTCTACATTTGTATCTTCTAAAACTTCGTTTCGAACTTCTATCTTTTTCTTCTCTCCACAGTTCTCATTCCACATGTATCTTTCTTCTCGAAGCTTTGATTAGTCTTATGGTGTTGTTGTGTCCTCTTTTTTTATTTGAAGTTGTAAGGTGTTGTGTCCGGTTTTATTGTCAGATGTAAGGTGTCTATTGTGGGATATAATAATATTGTTTTGTTCTATTTGTGTTTGTCTATGTTTCAAGGAAAGGAAATCTTTAGTTTGCAATTCTCGTATTTTTTAGATTGCATCAATGGAAGAGGTGTGACTAATGGCTAGGAGGTTTCTTGGGGTTTTGTGGGGTCATAGAGAAAGGAAGGGGGCTGCTAAGATTAGGATTTGATGATAGGTTAAGAGTGGAGAAAGTAGGGAGAGAATATAACACAAGTAGAAATAACTAAAAAATTGATGAAAGTTTCTTGTAGGGTTTGGCCACCATATCTCACCAATTTGCCACCAAGCATAAGCAAATTCAATTCATTTCATTCTATTATTCAAAGAGGTTCCATATTGTTTGTATCGAACAAAATAAACCCAAAAAACATCATATAATCACTAGCTAGGGTTCAGCCAGGCCAAATAAGAAAGAGAGTAGCTCCAATTGAATTGCAATCTTCATGAATCTTCTTGGAGTGACTGATCATGGAGCTTTTTAGGAAAATTTGAAGTATTTAGATCATATGTTGCAAGCATAATGAGTCATGGAGACCGACTATGGCTATTATGAAAAGTGAATGGTCTTAAGATTAAGATTGTCCAGTAATGTTGGACAAGCTTGATCAAGCTCCTTGCTTTGAAAATTGCGAATGTTGATGATTATGGGGATTTTAATGCAGTGTTCTAGTCTATGATCTTGTACATTTGTTAATGTTACATTAACTCCGTCAAATCATAAGATATTGTACTATGTAGATGATGTGAAACGACATCGGAATTGCAAGGAGACGTAATAAGACAACTGAGTAAGCAAGTCAATATAAAGATTAACGAGTCACAATTAATGATTTAATGAAATCTCAGTTGCAAAATTACTTAGGCGATGTTACAAACTCCTTAGGCACAACAATTTAAAACGATAACAAACATGCGAGTAATGACGAATGCACTTTAACAATAATCCGCGGGTTAATATTTAGAAAAGTCACCTTGAGTTTCCCCCACTCAAGCTCTCTTGCGGTTAACAGAAGAAAGATATTAGCAATACTTATGTGATCACCACGCAGAAGAGGGAGCTTACAATACGGCCCACGGAAAAGCTAGTCGGAGCTGGAGGAGTCGATGGAAGGTGTAAGCGTTGCCAGCAGAACAGCAATAGGTAGTTGCCATGATGGCTGGAGCAGCCTGGAAATCCTGGACAGCAGATTTACTCCTTGGATAGCAGCCGCTTGCCACGTTGGAGAGGTCTTTTGGAAAGCGAAACCTCTTGGAGATGCAGGAAGACAATACAGAGTTGCTGTAATTTCTTAGACAGCAAATAGAAAACTCCCAAAGAGAAGGAATTTAGTGGACAGGGCCTTTTGGAAGGCACGGGTAGGAGAGAAAAGCTTCAGAAGAAAACAATTTCAGATTTCTGAAATTGTATCCGGGTGAGGAGGGAGGGAGCAGGGTGGGCTGTGAGGGAAAAACAAAAATCTGAATTGTTTATTCAGATTTCCAAAAAATAAAAACTGCAGTTTTAATTTCAATGTCAGATTTGAAATTTGAACTTAGAGAAAGAAAGGGAGGGGAATTAAAGAGGCATTTAAGTAGGTTTAAGTGGGGATTGGAGAGAAGAAAAAGGGAGGAGGTGGCCGGCCCCATGAGAGTTTGAGAGAGCCATCAGATTAATGACGTGGCCTCTCCTGAGAAAAATCAGGGAATTATTAATCTGACATTTAATTATCAGGTTGGTTATCACAGGAAGATTTCCTCATTAGCTTGCCTCTAGAGACGTTGGAATTCTTCCGTTAAATGAGAAAGAAATAAAATAGGCTAACTTTCCTAATAAAAGGGGCTGTAGATAGGAAAGGATTAAGGTTTTTGCATTGAAGTTCAAATTTTGAAACGGGTTGCTGGTGGGCAGACGTGGAGTGGCTGTGGGAGCGGGAGGGAGGAAGGCCGGCTGCTTGTCGCAGAGAGGCCGCCGGTGGCTGGGCCGGCCAAGGGAGGCCGGCGGTGGAGCTTGGGTGGTGGGGAGTTGAGAAAAAGAAGGGGATTTCGGCTAAGAGAGAGAAAAGATTGGGAAGAAGAGACAAAGAAATTTCAAATGACAAACCTTGAACACCATCCACCGGTAGAATCCACAAAGAGATCTCCGACGGTCCTCCTCTTCAAGAACTCACAAAGAGATCTTTAGAGTTTCATGAACTCACAAAGAGAACAAAGAGCAAATTTTCATTTCATCAAAAACTAACTATTACATAAGAAAAGGGCCATATATATAGGCCTCAAAATGACAAAGAAAACAAAAGACTCAAATGCCCCTTGGGCTACAACAACGACCAAATACCCATAAGGGCAAAAACGGAAAAACATAAAATAAAAATAAACTACTACATAAAATGATGAAAATATAGATCATGATCGTGGCCGTCGATCTCCGGCATCTCCGATGGTACACGTATTGCTGACGATGTCCTCATCAGTAGAGTTCAAGTCAACAGTCATTCACAAAGTCTACGTGAAAGCTTTTCTGTGTCTATATTGTCTATTTATGTATCCTCAAAAGCATAAATAGCATCTATTGTTGTGGGAACTCCTAAGAAATTGCCTTCAAGGGCTAGGAAATTAGGAAGAGAGTTGCCAATAAGGGATGATATCTGTCTCCTATCAGTATGTTAATCTGCAAGTCCTGAGGCTTTATAATCCCTCGATATGACAATATTTTCTATGGTAAAACTAGGATTAAGCAAAATGTCAAGACAAAATTCAATAAAATAAACAACATGCCCATATTTCCTACGAATTTTAAATGGGTTTTAATCCCTTGCATGCAACTTTCTGAATTTTATGGCTGAGAAGTATCAGGATGAATGTGAATTAAAGTATAATCAACTTTATTATATTCCCTTGATGAAATATTTAATTAACAGTTTTTTCATATTTATCATTGCTCACTTCAAAATGCTGTTCCATGGGTGCATGAAAAGCATAAAAATTATGAGTAAATGAAATTTAGCATTTCAAAATGAATAAACAACAACAACAACATCAAGCCTTTATCCCACTACGTGGGGTCGGCTATATGAATCATTTTTCTTCATTGTGTCCTGTTAAGAGTCAATGATATGGAATGTCAACTAGATCAAGAGCCTTTTAATCAAAAACCTTCTAGTTATCTATCAAACTAAGCATACTTACTAAGGTTCATTCTACAATGGGCAAAAATGGCAATGGTTATCCAAGGATGATATTTATGACAGGATTTAAATCTCTTATAATGGTTAACTCATCATACAGCTCATCAAAAGAAATATAAAAAAACTCAATCAAAAGACCATGTTAGGTGTGTGACTCTTAATAAGCAAGGGTGAAACTTTTCACATGGATGTGAAAGGAGCCTCATTAGAAAACTCATTTTTTTATTATTGTTTTTTTAATCCAATATTTTTAGTGCAAATTCTAGTGTCAAAATTAGAAACAAACAAGGCAGACTCACTAAAAGGGGTATGTAAGGATTTAGATGAGGAAGAGAATCAATAAACAAGGCAATCACAAAAAATTAAAGTTTTACATTTATTTTTTTGGGTAGGTACAATTTGGTCTTCAAAATAAGACTTACCTGTATGTAAATTAAGGTTACTTGCTCAATGGCTTCATAGAAAATAATTTAATGGTGTTTTCTATGTATTTGAAACATAGGTAAGAACATAATGAATAACATCCAGTCATAAAATCATTTTCTACCTAAAAGGATATGTGTCATGCCCATGGGGAGAATATACCATCAACTTTGATCTTCATAACTACCTAGCTTGTTGGGAACTAAGCATCTACTAATCAATATGATTAACCCAACTAACATAGAATAGCTTCAAATGGGGCACAAGTTTCAGAGTTATAACTTATGAATGCATGGCTGGAGATGACCTTCATTACACTATTGTCATCAAAGGATAATCTATACATTTCCTCATTTTAAGTGTCATACATATGAAAAATTTTCATGTGTCTCTAGTCCTCAAAAATACAAAATCTCATAAAATCCAAAGGGGAAGTATCGATAGCAATAAAATGATCATCAAATAGAAGTGTCATCCCTAACTTCCTTAAAATCATTAGACTCACTAATTCAAATTCTGCCAAAAATAAGATTTATGAATTACATTAATTTTCCAATTGACATTCTTAAGGAACTTAAAAGCAACTGATTTTCCTTGATGTGTCTATGAGAAGTCAAAGTGGAAGTAGTGTAAGAAGTATTAACATAAGTAGATGAAGCAGAGGGATAATTAATAGGCCTAAGAATGGGTGCAGAAATGACAAGCTTAGGCATGCAACTACAAAATAGTTTCTTTTGCTTCTCAATTAAAAGTGCATAGTGAAAAGTATCTTCTAAGACCTTTGGATCTTAACAGTTTAACCTCATTTCTAGTTTTGGATCTAAGACCAACTTTAAATTTATTAGCTACTTATCAATCCTGATCAATTCAATTTTGTTCTAGCAAGTAAACCTTCAAATGTGTTTAGATATTAGAGGCATATATTGTTTATTATCTTAATGTTAAAATCTTATGGTAATATCTAAAGCAATATTTTGATTTTGGCATCTTTTACTTTTACCCATGTATGTAATTTTTCCATTTATTTGTTCTTTTACAAGCAAATTATTCTAGTAGATTTTAGCATATCCAATTAATTTTATTTTGGCAAACTTAATTCGTTGATAATATTCTATTTTATATCAATCAAATAATTCATTCAATTGAGTTTATCAATCTAGAAACTTTGGATCATGAACAACATCAAACATAGAGGCTTAGATTTTTATTTTATAATAGGGGACTATCATAAAACTTGATTTCAATTCTAAGTTGATGTTTTTGGATAGCTAAATAGTCACGTAAAGTTTTCTTCTCCAACATGAGGAAAGTAAGGTTCATTGATTGCAATGGGTGAAGTTTGAGTCGTGACTATTAAATGTTGCAATTGAATTTTCATTTATTTCATTAGTGATTTTAAGATGTCAATAGTATTTTGTAAATTTTCAATTTATCATCAGTGTTTGTTTTGCAAACTGTATCTTTTTATGCAAATCTTAATTAATCTAATGAAACTAATTTTGGATGCATGATGAAATAATTGCAGAATGCAATGAAAGCATTTTGCTGTTAAGATATGCGTTATGAAATAAGATGAATGAAAGTGTAGAAAAAGGGGGCCTTCAAGCACTAGGTTAGTAAGTTATTTCAATAAGCATATATATATATATAATCAAAAGCAAATAATAAAACAATATAATTATTTTTAATGAGTTCAAATCACAATCAGCATTTGGAAAGGTAATTTTAAGCGGAACACACCCTCAAAAATAGGAACTTGTAAATATTAATAAGGTGGTAAGGTTTATGCTAGGAATTGCTTATCAATATGTAGTGTTCAACTACTTGGGAGGATTGCAAATATTTATATAATTGACAAATAACATTCACCAATCTTCAATTTTTATTACAAAAAACAAGGTATCAACATAAATGAATTTACCAAAGAGGAATTCAAAGTTTACCCATAGGTGAATATTGGATCACCAATTGTTGATGTTTGTTGATAATTTCTTAATTTTTGTGGTGCATGTTCTCTTTGTTGTGCATTCTAAACTCCTTGGATGCTTTGGCAGAAAAGGTCATTAGAACCTTAGCTCTAATATCAATTTGACGTGGTGTGGTGGAAGGATCTTGATGTAAGAATGAACTTTCGTTCTTATGGTGGATTGTAGAGATTTTGTGAAAGCCCTAGTGTGGATGATGACTAGATAGGGTAATGCTTTATGGTGGATTGAATGATGGCCAAGCAAACAAGAAATATATGAATTATTTTGGTTCAGTTATGACGGGAAGAGGGGCTCAGGTATGGATAGTTTTGTTGGTTGGCCGAGAGGTGGAGGTTGGGATTAGAGTTAGGTATTAAATGGGAGAGGTGTGGAGTCTTGTAGAGGGTTTAAGCTTTCTTCAGAGTTTGATAGAAGAGGTCAAACTTGAGAGGACTTCTTTAGGATTTAGTTTTTGGAGGAGGTTGACAATGGCTGCGAGGTGCTTTGGGGTTGTAGGGGAAGAAAGGTTTGATAATAGGCCAAGCATGGAGAATATAGGGGAGGCTAAACTCAAGTAGAGATAACTAATGAACTCAAAAATGTTCCTTTTAGGGTTCAACAAGTGACTACCAAATCTTAGCAATTTGCCAACAAGCACAAGCAAACCCAAAACAGTCCAATCTATCATTTCAAGAGGTTACATAGCATTTATATTGAGACAAAGAAGCAAACAAAATAGCATCACTAAGGTTTTACCAATCCATACAAGGAAAGAGAGCAGCACCAACTGAATTGCAACCTTCATGAATCTTATTAGAGTGGCTGACCATGGAGCTTTGGTAGGATTTTTAAATTATATTGATCACAGGTTACATGCACAATGAGTCATGGGGTTAGGCCATAGCTACTATAAAATGCGGAGTAGTCTTGAGATTAAGCACATAGTGATTCCAATGATGAAAGGACAACAAAGCTTGATCATGCTCCTTGCATTGAAAATTATGAATGTCATTGATGGTGCAATCCTTGATGCAGTGCTAAGTTTGTGATCTTGTACATGTGTTATCAGCATTCGAGGGCATGGCATGGGTAAAGAGCAAGCGAAGCATATAATGGGGTTCACAAGATGCAATTAGCAAATGGGTGAGATTAAGGGTTATGGGATTGTGATCTAATGGGTCCACGAGCAACAAGTTCCCAATCAGGGGAAAAAGAAAAGCACTCAACTACTAAAAAATATCAAACAATCCTAAAACCTAGAACCTTATAAAAGATATCAGAACAGAGAGGGAGGAGGCTGACCTAGGTCACCGCCGCGCTTGGCCGAGCTACAGTCAGAGTAACGTGAAGCGATATCCTCGAACTGGGCCTGGCCAGAGACGATCTTCTCCCGAAAATCCGCCAGTTGAGCGGCGGCTTCTTCCCTGGTAGTAGCACTGATGACGCGACCATCGGGATCCTTCCACGACGCCTTCCTCCTCGAGCCTTCGTGCTTTATCAGGATGTGAGAGGCCTTCACCTGTTCCTGTGACGCCATCTCCGCCTCCAACGATTATTGTCACCTCCGATTTAGTTTCTCCGAAAGAGAAAAGGATGTGAAAGAGCTTCGTGCCTTCGAGTCTCTGATCTAAAAAGGCGTGCTTGGTTTGCCCCCGGCTTTAACCAACAAAGTTGCAGAAAGTTTTGCCTTGGGATGTACGAATGGGATGCTTTGTGGTATATATTTATTTATTTATTATATATTGTAAGTTCATAATATTATCATATCACACTTTCATTATATATATTAATAAATATAAGATGGATAGAAAAACATTAAAAAGGGGGCCAAATAATTATAAGATACAAAATATTTATTTTTAGTAGCCTAACTTTTAAAAATTTTAGAGGTGGTCTTTTTGTTGGAATGAAGATTCTCACTCATTAGTACTTTTTTATGAAATAAGTTATATTTAGGAACGAGATATTTATGTGGGGATTATATCGTTGGAATCTTTAGATAAAATAAATTTTTATAAAATTCATAATTTGTAGATAAATTTAAAAATTGGTCATAGAAAATTATTTTTTACTAAAAAAATATTTAGCTACTGCATGGCTTATAGCTACTTTTTCAAATAAAACAAATATGAAATTTTCTAAGATTGTGGATTCAAATGTCATATATCTTGCCTCATATGCCTCTTCATATGGGATAATTCCTTCACCAAAATTGATATAGTGCCAGCTCCCATGCATTACATGATGAAAACCCAAAAACATACTAATAGAGCATTCATATTCAAGATGGCTCGTATTGCGTTATTTCATGTCCCATGAAGCATATTTGCTTCTTTCACCTAGTTAGCCACATGATTTGTAATGAAATAGGATATGCAATTGCTTTCTTAATTTAAATAAGATTGGAATATCAATCTGAATAGTTTGATGAGTGTCACTTGACTCTTGATTGCTTCTTAATATGATAAGTGGTTCAATAAATATATGATCAATATCATTGATTTATTATAGCTTTCTTGTCATTATACTTTCCAAAACTACCTCAAGTAAATCAAGAACATATAAATGTGCAATAGTTAAGCCTTCATCAACATGACATGAACTTTAAGCCCAATAAAATTTTTATTGGATTGTAAATTGAGGAAGTGAGAACCTTATAGTGGGTATATTTCTCATCTTTTAATTTTTAGAGCATTTCCCTCGTCCTTTTAGAGTAGACATAGATCTTCAATTGAATCACTTAATAATTGAGTTATATTTCTTATATTTCTCCCAATAGTTCACTTCATTTTTTGCTCTTATATATTTTAGATGGTCTACATTCTCTCTATTAAGAATATCACTTAAGCACTCAACCACCTTATTACTTGTTTTAAAACAAACATATCGATATTTCCCCTCTTTTAGACCCAAAAGGTCCCATTCATTGATCTCTCATGACTAATTATGATTGCCTACATCTATTAATGGTGTTATTGAGACACATTTAAGTTGCTTGAATACTAAGTAGTGGAGCACTCAATCACTAGTAGCCAAATAACATTGCCATTATCCTCATTCATTCCTCATAGAAATAATGGAAGTAACATCTCATCTGAGTATATGAAATTGTTTGGGGGCAATGTCACTGTCAATTAACTGTTTAGAAAGATTGATCTCATAATGTGTTAAACCCTTCACTCTATTTTCTTGACTCCAATTGTAGTGGTCACATATATGACTTCTCTAACTTCTAATGCAATGATAGTAGTCATGTGATATGTTGGAGAAGGTTTTGTAATTAATGAGAGGAGTTCTAGAGGCTAAGTAAGGGATTTCTAATGGTTGCAATAAATAGCTAGTGGGAAGTGGGAGGAAATCTTTAATATGAGGGAATAGATTAAATATCTAAGATGAATATGGACTCGCCAAACTTCAAGAGATAAGCCGCCAAGCTTAAACAAGGTTGAAGGGTCGACACCAAGCCTTTCACATATTATTTCACAATAAAATTTTCAATATTATTTAGTAGTAATTAAAAGAATACATTTTATGAGTATCTATAATATTCCTAATGTTATGACCTACCAACATTTGATTTAGCAAATATTTCAAAGCCATTTACACTTGGTTACATGGCTTTGCGACTTGCCTACTAAAGAACAGAAATTAAACATTAAAATTTATTATAAGATATAGTAATCTTAACAAGTAAAATTTTACCAAATCTTATTTTAAGAAGTGGAGTGATTTCTAATATTTTTGGATCATTCCTTCTTCATGTGGAATGGATTACTCAGGATTCAGGAAATCATGAATTTGATTTTTTTAATCAATTTTTATCACATAATCATGAATGCTTCATTGCAAATGACTATATTTTTATTTCTATGGTATAATGAATGGCCAATTACAACAAAGGCATGATTATAAAATTGCTTAAGCTTATAAATGCTTCCAATACCCCACGAGATGAATGCCGATGAAATAACTTATATTTTTTTTCATTTTATTTCTATATTTAATTCAAATTTCTCAAAAACTTCTCAATCATTCACTTGTAATTTTTTATGAGATCTTTGTGGGACGGATTCAAAAGTTGTGACTTTAACCTCATGCTATTCTTCTCTCCTCCAAGTATTATTTAGCAGGTTGTCCCAGGAGTAGCCAGTTTCTCACCTTGAAGAAGGAATATTATAACATAACAATGTATGATAAGGGTAGTTTCTTCTTGCCTTGAAGTAGAACCATTTGGGTGGCTCAATTACTCATTAAGGATTGATTGCAAAAAGAATTCTTCACCTACAATTGCAAAGGAGAAATATTAAAATTCTCAAAAGAGGACTTATGGCCAACCCACTATAGATCAATTTACATTTTTCTAAACTGTATTTTTATGCACAATTACTTATTGTGTTCTTTTCACTGTAATTAATTATTTTAAATTTAAAATATCAAATTAGCCCTTTAGAAGATAATAACATTGCTTTCACAAACATCAATGACCAGCATACATCAAATACTTATTGTTGTTGACATAAAATATTGATAAATATAACACATTAAGAGGTGATTATCTTAAGTATTCTTCTTATAAAAGACAGGACTAGACAACCAAATCAATGGATATCAAACATAGGTGTTAAGTGAATGTCGTATATATGTTGTTGATATAAATGATTGAATCCTATTGTCTCTTCCATATTAGAAAGAAGATATTATTGATGATTATCTTGTAAACCCAAAAAGAATATTTCGTTCAAGAGCTTATAAATCATAAAGTAAGCATAGTGAAGTGTTATGAAAATGATAGGAGTTAGCGTTTGATCAACTCTATGAGTACTTTTAGCCTTTTGAGGTTGTTTGAGTTGAACACTTGGATGCATTACGACTGTTGCATGCATTCCTTTCAGAAGATGATCAAAATCAACATGTCTAAATCCTAAACCCTAAATATTATCCTCTTCTATTCTTGGAGGGAACGAGTTGTTTGATTTTAATATATTTTGTGAACTGTGATCGGCTCGGATCGTTTAAATAAGCCGGAATGAGAGGCTTGACAAGCTTGAATTAATGGGAGCCTAAATCCAAACAATAGACTAGTTGGAATATGGGCGTTTTAAACGAGCTCTAGCTCAAATAGTTTTCCAAGAAGCTCGACTCGAGCCGAGCTAATCAAACTAATAGACAGACATATGGACCTGTGATCGATCCCACCCCACTGAAAATTTAAAGCCTTTATAATTTGAGGAACCCACAAAACTTTAATATTGTTTGTTGCTTTGTTCCATCTTAAATGTTCATAGAAGTTGCATTTTTTGCATAGCGGAAAAAAAATGATGATATTAAAAATACCAAGGCACTAAACAAATCAATATTACACAAATAGTAAGTGATATTTTCTCTTAGGGTAAATATGACTCTTTTTAATTTAGTTTAAACTTGATTTATCATACAATTAAGTTATTAATCATTCTTAAGATAAAAATTTGCCCTCTTTTCTTCATTTTTTTCTCTGTCTAATTGTTTTTGAACAAGTTGTGTCGGCAATGCATGTGGAAGAAAGAAGCTCGCCATGCGCTCTCTTTTTTATTATTCGTGGCTTACCATAAGAGTTATTGAATGTATGTCTCATCAATTCGTACTACTGCTAAAAAGTACTAATGCACTATAAATCAAAAAGGAAGGATGGAGCTAGCCATGTGTTCTGTTGGATTCTCCGCCACTTTACCATTAATAATTAGTACCATTGCTGAAAGATTTTTTTGGAAAAATTGAGGGCATAGCCCATTTCCTTTAATCAGGAACAAGTTACATGTGTAAAATGAGAACAAAAGGAGAAAGCCAAAAATACAATGCTAAAGAGATAAAAAAGTTAAACTAGAAGATGCTATGTGTATAAAACCTACACATACAATATAATTAGTAAAACAAATTAGAAGATGCTGTGTATATAACCCTAATAGTAGTGTTTTTGTTATCTTATAGTTGAGGCATCAGGTGTGTCACATCCTAGAATCTAAATTAGAAAAATTACATATCTTTTTATCTTTTATACATCAACCAGAGTTCATAGGATTCAATATAAGCATAAAAAATAATTATATTATTGTTCATGGCATATTTACATATCTGACAAGTTTCTAAAATAATATATATAATAAATAACATATAAAACCAAACGCAAAAATTAAAACCTAAGCTATAACCCATTGATTAGTCTTACTTTGTAGGTTCTTTATCCTTAATTAAAATCATATAAAAATCATGTAATGAGCACGAAGCCCAATAAATAATTAAAACTTATCACTACATTCAATGTAAGATAAATTAATCAATACATATACTCAAGTTTCAATCAATTTCAAACAATAGGCTATTAGTACGAATAATAAGTAATCTATACAGTCAATGCTAATCAATAATAAAAACCAATATAATTAGTAAAACAATAGTACTTCAATAAATAAAAGGATTATATCAATCTATAAAAAAATCAGTAAAAAAGGTATTAATCAATAACACGCATTGTATAACAAAACAAAGACTAAGTTGTCTATCAGTTATATTCATGTTGATATTTCTATTATATGCTTCTATCAATCATTATTTCATGTATCGATATGTCATATCATTATGTCATGTTAATATGATATATGAATATGTTGTATCGATATGACTATCAATGTTTATCAATGTTTTTATCATATGTTATGCCATGTTATATCAGTATCAATGTGAGTGCTATCAATTATACATTAGTTCTATATGTCAATTAACTCAATCAATTCATGTGATGTCATGTAAATATAGACATGTATATATACAATTATGAATATCGTATCGATATAAAACATATAGCTTTAATGTTGTGTTTTTAATATTTTCAATCCCAACCATTGACTAGTTAGTTGGTCATCAGTCTTAATCTCAATTGTCGATCAATTGGTCATCAAGCTTTATCTTATCATAATTATTCATAAAAGCTTAAATCAATTCACAGGTGGTTTTTAATAAATCAATGAAGAGTCGTCATTCTTTACCAGTCAACACAATTTGATTAATTGATTACAAGATAATTCCAGGATTATACCAAAAACCTTTTATTTTAAAGAAAGTTTGGCAGTCCACACTAACGTATAAGGTATTAACATTTTAGAAGCTAATATGCATTAATTATAGTATTGACAACCCACCTTCCTTATATGTAAATATTATATTTGTTATGTATAAGCTATATCATTTTCTCTATGCAATTCAATATCATATATGAAATGTAATAATCTATGAAATATAGATAAATTTATACACTATCCATTAATTTCAAAAAAATTATAACTATCAATCTAAATGATGAAATTTTCATATAAACTAGTTAAATAATTCATAATGATGATATCTATCATATACTTAAAGTTATATAATGAAAGTTCACTGAAATTGAAGATATTATATTTTTATCATTTTTTAGGAGGGAGAAATATAACAAACTCTAAATTATTAAAAACATGAGTAAGATTTAGTCAAGTACATCAATTAGAATAAAATACGTAGCAAAAGCGACATACCAAAAAGACCCAAAAGACTTTATGTCTTCTCTCTCTTTCTCCCTTCTCTTCTTCTTCTCCTTTCTTTCCTTCCCAAGCAAGGAATGTGAAATGAGGGGAGGAGTGGTGGGTGGTAGGTATATTAAAAAAAAAAAATTTAAGTGTTTAGTGCCCCGACACCTAAGACCCAACACCATAGTGTTGTATGCTGCCCCCAGAGTTACTGTAAGATAGTTAGCTCAACGCCATCGCACCAAATTCCAATACACTAATGCTGCGCTCCAACGCTGCAGAGCCTGAAAGCACATCGCTTCAACGCTGCCTACTGGATTCATATTTTCATATTATTCACACAAATTTATTTTAAAATTTTAGGTTATTACAATGTGTACCATGATCCCTTCTAAGCTAGTTCGAGTATAGACTATATTGCATTTCTGATAGCTTAGAAATGATTCAAACCATAATCATATGTGAAGGTATAAGTGGGTAAATATATGCCAAATTAATGACATAAATTAAATCGACTATCATAACCAATACTTGCAATTATATGAATTGTATAACATATTTGAAAGAAATCTTTACCTATAGGGCTGCGTAGCTCACAAATGGTGTCCAACCAATAGAGTCAAGTCATAAAAATATGACCTTTGAATACAAATATATCTGCATAGAGAATGCGTTAGCTGGGAATAGTGTAAAGATTTCGTTTGAGACAACTAAGGTGAATAAGGATTTGTTTGGGACGGCTTTCTTACTGTTTTTTAAAATAGTTTTTTAATATAAAATTTTATTTTTTGTACTAGAAAGACATTTTAAGAAGTAGTAAAAAAGCCTTCCCAAGTTTGAGACAGCTTTTTAATGCTTTCTAAAATAAATTTTTAGCATAAAAATTTATAGTTTAATAAATTTTTTTACTAAAAAACTACTTTAAGAAGCAGTAAAAAACTGTCCCAAGCTTAGTTTGAGACAGATTTCTTATTGCTTTTAAACTAATTTTTTAGTACAAAAATTCTTTTAGCTATAAAAATTTTAAAATAATTTTATACTAAAAAATTATTTTAAAAAATATTAAGAAAGTTGTACCAAATGAAGCCTAATGCTGTCTATATAACGAGAAATTATTGTGTGCGGAATTCGAATGCATTCTTAATATAGAACTATAAATATAATGATACGTTCATTAACAATTATAAAACAATGAATGTTTAATAGATTCTTTAAATTTTAATATATGATAGAAAAAAAAATGATGTACATGCCTAACTTGTAGAGAAACTTAAAAAGTGAACCATTAAATTAAAATTTTAACTATTTTTATTGTACATTGGAATTAACAAACAAAATTTTTTTTTTTGGGACATTTAGGCCATTTAAGGCAAACTCACACACACAACGCATACACATAGACTCGAACCCTGGACCTCTTAGATGGAAGCCTAAGCTCTCAACCAATAGGCCAAGGAGAGTTGTGTAAATTTCAATCCTAAACTAAGCATGAAAATTATATCAGAATATCCTAAACATTTTGTATCAGTATGTGATAATTTTTATTTAGTTAAATTTCATATTGAATAATATAAAATACTTTATTAGACAAATAAAAAAATACTACTAGATAATATAAATAACCTACTAGACATTTACAAATATAATCATAACATAAAAATTTATTATGAATATTTAATGGTTTATTTATATTATTTAATAGTTTAGTTATTTGTCTCTAATAATTTAGTTGTATTGAGAAATAACTAAAATTCAAAAATATCATAATTATGATTTAGTTATTTCTCTCTAGGGTTATAGCAGCCAGCATTTCTTCTTTCTCCCGTCCTCAGGCTAAGAAAACTGCAGGCGTCTCTCTCTTCTTCTTCTTCCTTCGTAAATGGCGCTCCCAGGTCCTTACTCCGGCGTCAGCACCCTTGCTTTTGTGAGTCTTTCGCTGTCTACCTCTCGATAGATCATTGATGTCAGTTCCTGCTAGTTATCTTAATCGAACTTGTTTCGATTGTTGGAAACAGGTTGCTCGTGTTTCGGCTCTGACTTTAGGCTTTGTCTACGGGGGCGTGAAGCTCTCCTATCTCCAGGTATTAGAGTAATCCATTTTTGTCTTGATTGGGCACAATAAGGTCATGTAGGATTGTAGGTATTCGTTTTGTGTTTCTTTGAAAGGATAGATTTAAAGAATGCAATATGGGGCCATCTGGTTGTTGATGTAGTTCTTCTTGCAGAGGATGTATTTTGATGATTCTATGATTTCCATGAGATGGCTATCTAAGTTCGATCTGAGTTTCTTTTGTGAGTGTGGCCTGTGTGGTGTGTGCTGCGGTGATTGCGTTCAGGGTTAATTTTGTGCGTCTTTGTAGTATTTGTCTTTTTTTTTTTTGGATTTGGATCTGAATTGGTTTGGATGCATTCTTTTTATTTGGTGTTGATGGCAGACCCCTCACTGAATCGGTTTGGGTATGATTTGTGCCAACTAGAACTTATAGGGCTGTTTGCCTGTTTGGATGCAAGTATAATTGTTAATCGTTTTATTAAATTTAGGAGCTTAAAATATTTGGATGTCAATAAATTCTTTTTTTTGTTGAGCTAAAATTTGAAGATTGTTTTAATGCAAATAGGATTGTATTGGAATTTGAGGGTTTTGGATTTTATTTTTGAATTAAATTGATCACCTAGGTAATTTGTTTAGCTATTGGCTATGCTTATTAAGGATCAATTAGATTTTAATAAAGCTTATTAAGGTATATATAGATGTTGCATTATGATTAATTTATTAATGATTTAATGAAATCATTTAAGTGTTATTAGTTTCTTAAGTAATTATACATATAAGAAGTATTCATTTTTTTACCTAAAGTAATTACAAATCATTATTTTGACCTACAGTGAGTAGACCCTTATTACTTTATTAGGCTTACATGTTTAGTATTTATTTGTTTTATTGGGGATTAGTGAGACTTTTTTGTAGGTAATTAAGGTATCGCTTTTTACTGTTTTATGTTGCAGCTTTCTATTTAAAAAGTTCTAGTTCAAAATTTTTTTTTACTAGAAAGTTGCTTTAGAAAACTGTCCCAAATGAAACCTAAATATACACTGATTAATAAAAATGATTCAAGTAGTTTGCACTTAATTATTGATTTAGATATTAACCTTGAATTTGATTGTGTTTAAAGTGTAATAAAAGTTAATAAAATTTTATTAAAATAACTAAGTATATTTTTTAAGTGTTGATATCGTGCATAATTAAAAAATGATTTAAGCTTATTAAAGCTTAAGGAGGGTTTAAATAGGCTAATAAATGCTCAGATTTGAATAATTATAGTTAATTAGATTTGATTATGCAAAGAACTATAATTAAATTTCTAAAATATTCATCAAGCATGTTAATTAATGATTTGTTGATTATCAGGATTTTAATTTATGGCTTCGTTATATATTCATTAGATAATTTGTTCGTAATAATCCTAACTAAGAGGTCAATTACTTAAATTCTTAAATTTGATTAAATTTTCTAAACTTCATTTTCATTTATTTAATCTAACTAAATATGATATTTATGCTAGCCCAAAAATAGCATTTGGCATGATTTAACCTAAATCTTGCCTTAATTATATTGCCAAGTTGCTCCAAAATATTATTTTAATTAAAAGCTAATGTAGAGCTAAGGATGTTTTAAATAGAAATCTTTAGATTACAAATTTTTGCTTTGACACTCACTATTCCCAAAAAAATGAAGGTTAATAATTACGATGAAAGTTCTTAAAGATATATGTAAGTTATATTCCTCAACACTTGGCTATTCCCCCAGCTTTAACAGTTTTGAATGATTTGTAAGTATACTATTTATGGTAGAATTGCTCTTTTAGGGCACATCTATGATGTTAGATTAAGTCAATGTGTCATTAATGAGTCATGATGTGTGTAGACTAAAGTGGGTTTACCAATTTGCTTTTCCATGTCAACATTGAATGCATTTAGTAATAATAAATGGCACTTGGAACTATTCAACAATCGATAATTTACATATAGACATCCCACAACACCTATAGATTGATCAGGTGATTACCTCCTATCCTTCCAGTACCTCACTTATGTCTATTCTGTTTTCTGTCAACTAATCTATAATTCTCATACAAACATTCCCAACATGTGTGGAAAGTGACTTAGTTGTTATATATGCTCTCCTTCTAGTAGATGTCAGTTGCCTATTCTGCCCCAATGTTTGTTGCATCATAAAACTGAGATGAAGATGTTTATTTCATGAAAGCCTCTATGGGAATCCTACGTTTATTTTTAAATAACTTATATTACAAACTGTATTGTAGATTCTTTGGCCTCTTGTAAACCATAGTTGTCATAGAAGAGAGTGAGTAGGAGAGAAATCGAGAGCTCGAATAGCTTTCCGTGTAAAGCTCAGCTAGTGCAATTTTTTTTTTCTCTAGGAGACCTAATTGATCATTTTATCTTTTCTCTAGAGTATTCATGTTGGTGAAATCTACAAAACTGTCTATGGAACCTATTTCACATCAACATATAGTACACATATCGGCTGCTCGATATACTTTGGAGAAAAAAAAGGATTCATGTAGCCGACCCCACATTGTAGGACAAAGGCTTGATGTTGTTGTTGTTGTAGAGTAGTTTTATTATTTTAAAAGGAGTTGGATGTAGGGGTCTAGGGTGGATTAGTGGATGTCAATTGCCACATGTTATGAGAAAACTAGATCGACTAACATAATGTGTCTTTGATTTTTGATAATAAATTATGAAAAAAAAATGATGGTTATGGGCAAGAATGTAGAATAGGGAGTTTGGTGATAAGAGAGGATTACACAATCTGAAAAACCTTTTTGATTGCCAGGAGAATGGTATTTGTATTGGAACTTTAGGATTTTTTCTTTCGTTGATATATGTTGGGAGTGAGGGAGGGGATATCTATTGTAGTTATGGAGTGGTGCATGGGGTCATCTTTATATGTGTACTTTTTACCTTTTCTTTTTTTTTTTTTTCTATTTAGTGTTGCATGAGGTATTAGACCAATTTTGCACAAATTTTTTGAATTGCTTCTCTGTATTATTTTAGGCCCTTTTATTTTCATTCTAAAATTTCAAATTGGCACACTTCAATGAAGCTCATCTTTATCCTACCTTTATCTTTAATTATTGACCCACATGTAGATAATATTCAAATTATGTAATTGCTTTTGCTCGAGTATGGTAGTTTGTAGCATCTTGTGCCCATTGGGGTCATCTTTTGATGGTGATAATTTTCTTTATAGCTCATCGCTAAATTTTGTCTACTTGTTTGATGGGTGCATTTTCCATCATTTGTTTTACTTGATTAGTAAGCTGATTTTCGACAATCTTATTTTTAATAGATTATACTATTTCCATTACACTAATATACTACTCATCAATTAATAATTTTGAGCTTTTGCATACATCCATCTTAATAGCCTCATCTTTTCTATAATCAATTTTGCTATCAACTATATTGTACTATCAAATATGTGGATCCATGCAACATAGTCAACCTCATGGTAGCTTAGTAAAGCTCCAATACCAATTTGATGTATGTCTCCTTCGGGTCTAGGGCTCTTGACACAACTAGATGATAAAAGGGATGAAACATGACATAAATCGAATTTAGAATTCCCTGTTTCGTAAACCACTAATTAAACTAAGAATTCATCCTCTTTTAGTGTAAAAAAATACTAGTAATTCACCCCAAACAATAATTTTATGATAGTCTAAATGAAAAAAAAAAATAAAACAGCAAGAAAATTGAAACCATTAAAAAAACTCATTCTGAATTCACATCACAATTAGAATACCAGTTGCAACTGTCAAGACTAAAATCCATCTAGCTCATGTCCCAATATTAACTTATGTAAATGAAAAGTGAGGTAAAATATCACAAGACAGAAAAATTCTAGTCTGAGGTTCATATAAGGAGTTGCTTTTCCCTAAAGTTTGCAACTGTTCTTAGATTACACTCAAATGAATCAACATCTAACCAAACATACAAGTTTGAGGAGAACTGAAAATTTCATCAAGCAAAGGTTATCAAATACATGCTTCAGATTTTTGTATTTGTAAACATTTATTCCTTAGTTGCTTCGAATTTCGATCATCTTAATTGATAGAATCGGGAATATAGGTGAAGAATAGCGGCAATGGATAAACACAGTTGAAAATTTGTAGTTAAAAAAATTTATAGCTACACAGTCGGCCTAACCAATTAAGTAGAAAAAAATCAGAGGCTAACTATATCATAAAAAATCATAATAATAAAGAGCACATCCTACTCTCATGCAATATCTTCGTTGGCATGTTTTAATGCATACAACTAAAGTAAAGTCACAAATATGAAATAAAAAGCTACAAAATAGAAATAAAAGAGTGTTCAATGGGCTAATTTACTCGTCTGAACTGATAAGATTTACCCTTCTGACAACTTGTATACTTTAAGATATCCACTATTTTTTGTGTGTAATTTAGGTTGTTGACGATGGAATAAAGAAATTCTGTTTTTTGCATCCCTTATGGAGATTGATTCCCCTCTTCTTCTAGATTTTTTTTCATGCTTTCTTCCTGGCTATGTTCGGGCTCCTCTTTACCTTCTCGGTTCTTTCTCTACACTGAATTTTTCCCTTCCCAACAAATCAAATACCAAGAATCTGCCCAGCTATTTTTCTTTTCCCCTGCTTGCTATTACTAATACCATAGGGATGGAGGGAGAGAGTGAGAGCAAGTTCAATTATTCTGGTAGTCAAATATATGCCTCTTCAACATCTGTGTTCCCTATATTTTTACATAATTATCTTCACCATGTTAGAAATTAGTACAGAGGGTATGGCTTAAATAGGAAAAATTATTGTGTGGACGCCGAACGTCGTCCGGAGACTAACCAGAAGTCTCGACGCTCTCTTTTCAGCCATCCAATGATAATATTTAAAGTTAAATCCTCATTTATATCCCATTCTATTGTATAATAGATCCAAGATACTTTTCATAATTATGGATTACACTATTTTTTTATAAAATATTCTTAATAACTATTGGTATCACACCACTATATTTATTGGAATTAAGTCATTTTATGTGAAAATCTTATGCCATGGCCTGTTTGGTTGGTGCTTAGACCCACTTAAGCTCCAAATGGTATGAAATCTCCTCACGGTTTAGTCTCCGAGATAAGCTACCGCCTGTCCTAAGCAACTCTAGACATGGCATAAGCTGATCGCCATCGCACTCCCACTTATATTTTCTGTACCTCTCAGTGTGATTATTGCTTCAATCTTTAGCATTTGTTTGACGATGGGCTTCTTCTCTCTCTTTCTCGAGTCCGTTCCATCACCCTTAAACCAGTTATCACTCAAGATTAATAAAAATCACATGATGATATTTTTTTCTCCTATTCTTACACCTTTTCAATTAAAAATTTACTCTTTGAATGGACTTTTACATGAAATTGAACTGATTCTATCATGCTAACATAATTATTCTATGCCTCAGTTCTATTGCCATAACTCGAGCTCACTATATTATTCTTTGCGGACGCTGGACGCAGTTCTATGTCCGGAAGTGAATCATGTGCAGCCACGTCAGCGGTATCGAGTTGCGGTACCGAGCGAAGGAGTGACGTGGCGCATTCTAGTTAGTCTCCAGACGACGTTCAGGGTCCGCAAAGAATAATTTTTCTACTATATGACTCAGTTTGATTCATTTATATTTGTCATAATCTTAAAATATCTTCTTTATTTTTAAACATTTGTACTAAAATGCTCTATTTTCAATCATTTATCATACTCATAGTCTTCAAAGTTCCATTGAAACAAATTATTAATCAAATTATTGCAATTTTGACTAATTATCTTCTTTATCATTATTTTTTTCCAGGCTAAGGCAAAGTCTCAAAAAAAAGCTGAGGAAAAGAAAGGTCATCACTAGCACTGCACTGCAGTTGTTTCGCTATGATTCTGACAATCAACCATTAATGATGATTTTTCTGTGTAATAATTTTTATTTTTGAGTCTGTTTTTCAGCCTATACAGTAAGGCAGTAGTTCTTTTCGACAGTAAACCTCTCTATGAAATCTTAATTGCTTCGTATCTTCAGAGAAAATAATGCCTAACCATGCATTGGACCACATTGCATATTTGATTAGAATATTTGAGTATAATTTTTATTCTTTAGAGTTCTTAGTTATGAAGCTATAAACCCTGCATTCAAATCTTTTTTTGGTGAAAATTCTGTACAAGTTTGGTTCTGATTGCTTGAAACCCAATTTATGGTGTTTTAATTGGTAAAATTGCGACAGGAAATGAGGTTTATGTTTATTTATTTAATACTTACATCATCCATATGAAGTTATTACTAACTTTGGGATATATATAAGAGGATTATTATGAGGTGGAGTTTAAATTTTTTACTTACCCAAAAATACTTTTCATGGATTTAGATATCATTTGGTACAACTTTCTTATTATTTCTTAAAGCAACTATATATATAAGAGGATTATTAAGTGGTGGAGTTTAAATTTTCAACTTACCCTAAAATATGTTACATATATTTAGATATTGGTTGGGACAGCTTTTTTACTACTTCTTAAAACAATTTTTAGTAGAAAATTTAAATTTTTTATACTTGAAAGCTACTTTAAGAAGTAGTAAAAAAGTCGTCCCAAACGAAAGGTTTTGTTTGAGATGACTTTTTTACTGCTTCTAAAATAGCTATCTTGTACAAAAAATTTTAGTTCACGTAATTTTTGTACTAAAAAGTTATTTTAGTAAGCAGTAAAAAAAAAGCCTGGACTGAAGCCTAAAACTTCTTTTTGAAAGGAAGGAAGGATAATATTTCTAGATTTCTTTTCTTTTATAATATGAATTAATTAAAATATCAAACCATGATGATTGTTTTATGTCAAATTATTGATTCAGCAAGAAGAGAGATGTCTATATATTCTCTCGTTCTTTTTAGCCGTCACTCAATGATAAAAGTGAATAAGAGAACTAAATGTGCCCGGTCACCAACTAACTAATAATTCTCAAGTTATTTTTCTTGTATGACACTAAGAAGCTTAGCGATAACACATAATTAGAAAGAGCTAAGTGAGCTTGTAACATTCGCTTAGGTTTTGTTTGGGACAATTTTCTTACTATTTTTTAAAACAATTTTTTGATATAAAAATATCTTGAATTAGAAATTTTTGTACTAGAAATTTGCTTTAAAAAGCAGCAAAAAAAACTGACCCAAATAAAGCCTTAGTTGATTATATTTTTACTATGCAATACTATGTGTAACATGGTGTGGCAAAAATCCAGATAAAAGGGAGATAAAAGCATAATAATAATAATATCTAATTAAAATAATATAATTACAATAAATTTTTAGCCAATTAATTAAGATAAATTCTATGTTTAACCCCTTAACAAATTATTTTAAATTTTATGCTTATTAAGTTTATATATTGAGGCCTATAATATATCATTAATGAGATCCCATGAAAGGTATTTTGACTGAATCCTATAATATATCATTAGCATAATTATTCCAAGATGTTATAGAATCTATCAATTTTCTTCTTTTAAAATCTGAGCACTCATTTTCCTTTAAAGTTATATTTTATTCAGCCAAAAAACAAACATTTATTTAATACATAAATGTTAAAAAAAAACATAATTTTTTTTAATGTATTGGATAACTTTTCTTGCATCTTATGGATTAATTTAATACATTATGGTTTTTAAAACAGGCATTCCATTTAAAGGCACTATCCAACAATATTATATTCTACTATTCATTACATTAAACAAGGCAACAAGCTGTGATACACTGAGAAAGGATGAAAATGTGTTTTATTTTTTGTTTTTTGTTATAATCTTATTTGCATGTAGCAAAAACTTACAATTTGAATCAAACATCTAAACCACCAAATTACTATACTATTTATATAGGCAACAATACAAAATTGTCATCAAACTATAACATTTTGCCACCAACGTACGCTCAAATTTGTTGCATCATGCATGTTTACGTTCACGTAAATCATACATAAATTAATTTAGCATCAATATTTTTCCTATAAATATCCAACCCAAGTGAGAGAATAAGCAAGCAATTAAAATCTTCAAATCTCATCAAAGTTCAAGCCTTCTTGTCAAAATGGCAAATTCTCTAGCTCTGCCATCACTACTATTACTATCACTAATCATATTAGCAAGTCTTAACCTTTGTGTTTGCATGCGCTACTCCCCTCTTCTTGGTCAGTGCAACCCAAGCGGCTATCTTCATGGAAGGACCGAAAATTGCAATCAAGAGAATGATTCTGACTGTTGTAGGGGTGGCGAGTCGTATCCTCAATACCATTGCTCGCCACAAGTTACGGGCGAAACAAAAGCAATCATGACCATCAATAGCTTTGCTAAAGGTGGAGATGGTGGTGGCCCTTCAGAGTGTGACAACAAATATCATAGTGACAATGAGAAGGTAGTGGCTCTCTCAACTGGATGGTACAATCACGGGAGTCGTTGCTTGAAAAACATTAGGATAAATGCCAACGGGAGGTCGGTTTTGGCTAAGGTTGTGGATGAGTGCGACTCAGTAAATGGTTGTGACTATGATCATGACTATCAACCGCCATGCCAAAATAATATTGTTGATGCTTCTCCTGCCGTGTGGAAGGCATTAGAGATTCCAAAGGCTGATATTGGTGAATACCACATAACATGGTCTGAAGCTTGAATACTAAGTTAGTTATTCTATGTGGGCTAAGATGGATAAGCCTGGTTTCACTTAATGATGCATGTGAAAATTATGTATACTTTGTTGTTATCTCTATCTGCATGTACACTTATAAACTTTAAATCAAAATTTCATCTTCCATTTTGATTATATGAAGCAATTTTGTTATTAATAGTATTGTTAATCTATGAGCTTAAATATTATGTTTTAATTAATCCATAAAATAAGAAACAAACATTGTAGCAAGTCAACTTTAGGACCCATGTATAGGATTATCATGGAGAAACTTATAAATTAGGATAGGCTCTTATGTTGGTTGCAAGAGTAAGTCTGAATATCTTAGACAGTTAGACTTACCAATCAAAGAGATATTGCCCAATTTTCATGATATGTATTAAACATTTTATCATGACAATAACATTCACCCTTCCATATCGAACTTATATCTAATGATTTCTTCTATCATCATTATTCACAAGTTATCATAAACTTTAGGAACTTTTGTCCTACATATAGGAAAGAGATTCATGTCATGATTATTGGACAAGTTTTATGCTGGCTGTCGATTACTTAACGCAACCCTCCACGTTTCTCTTATCTTCATACACGCTTTCCAGTTATGAGAGTAGATTTATTAGATTTGGCTTATGTTAAGAAAGAGGTAGACCTAAAAAAACTTGGCTAGAAAATATTAGAAATGCCATTCTTTATTAGATTTAAATAAGAATTTGACTCTTAATAGAACACAATAGAGAAAAAGGATTCATGTAGCCGACTCAGCGTAGTGAGATAAAGGCTTGATTTTGTTTTTGTATATAGGGAACAAGTGTTGCACCTATTAAAATGTAAGCTTAATTTTCTGCCCCCCCTAAGAATAATGAGCTAGAAGATTTAGTTGTCAAGCTCCTATGTAATTTATTTATGGGTTATTTCCATAAAAGCATTATAGATAATTTTATTATATTTTTATTTATCTATATTTTCTTTATATGGAGGAGAGGAATTAAAACTGTAATTCCATGTAATCAAACCATAGAAAAAACTATAGTGATGATAACAAGATGTATTTAGCTATCAATTTAATTTGACGCATTTATATAATATTTTACATATGTTAATTAGCATTCTATTCTATGATCTATTCTTTTTGGTTACCAATATTTGAATTCAATTTTGTCTATTTCCCAACACAACATTTATTATACAAACACACTCACAAATAGAAGATAGAAAATGGAATCAGGATTGCTCCTTTGTTTCTCTAGATATATTATTTGCTTTAGATTGTATTTGTATTGGGATCTTCATTTATTTGTTCCAACATTGGTTGCTCTATTATTGCTTGATCATTTTCTTCAAAATTAGGAGCAATGTTTGTGTTTATTATGTAGATCATAAACCCACAAACCTTCTTCATCGAAGATGGTGTTTTAGTTAATGATGCTATGTTGTCATTATTTGAATTATATAGCTTGTAGCATTTGGAGTACATACATGGATGATAAAGATGAACATATCATTTAGATTGATTCTAATCATCACAAATAAGCATATGGGCAATGCTTTTATAGTGTGATAGGCAAACATGGACAGATTGAGTCAGGTGTTTTCACGTGAACGAAACAGCAGGACGGAGCGAGCGAAACCGCCAAGTGCCTGCGATCTTTAAATTTTAAAGCATTCATATGATCAATTGAGAAATTTGGTTTCAATCCATTATGAACTTGCTCTTTTATCTACACAAAATACATATCTTCTATTTAAGCTTCATGACTTCGATCAACAATCTTCGGTTGAATATGCATGCAAATAAAAAAATAGTTGCCTCATGATGTTACTATGTGAAATTGAAGTCGCTCCATTTCATGCACTAATTTTCACTTCCTAGCGATCATCCATACTGCATAAGATCGACGAAGACTTCATGTTGAAAGCATGTACTACTACAGTAGATTTGCATAAGTGATACATAACCGAACCATGCCTCTGATTTCCTTCTTCACATGCAAAAAGATCGAGTGGCCCCCCATCTACGATGTTGATCTCCAATCACACGAATCACCCAATTTGCCCACCTCTCGTGATTTTTCCTGCTCCCGACCTTCCCTCTTCCATTTAAGCAAATAGGAAACCTAGGGAATTAAATTTCCTCTCTCATCTACTGCAATAGCCACCAAAAACCTTCTTTCTCCTTCCCCATTATTTTTTCCTCGCAACATTAGCCACAGGAAAACTTTTCTCAATCTCCACTCATTCTATAGTGAGTTTCTTTCCCTCTCCTTCTCTCTTTCCTTATCTTTTTCTTCTTCTTATGTTTCAAGTCATTTTATTAAGAGTTTCTTTTTTGTCTAATGCAAAGTTGGATTCAATTAGTATCGATTTTAGTATATCCTTGAATTCCTTTTAGTTTGGCTTTAGCTCGTGAAGAAGAAATTTTTATTTATCACTTTAATTTGAGTAGATTAAATCCTAGACTATCTTGATCTTTACCCCTCATTGTATATATAGCTTCTTAGTTGTAGTGGTGTAGTTTAGATAGAGTAATTTAGATGTCTCGAACAATGTATTCATAATTATTTGTTTTCGCTAGATCCCTTGTAGGACCTCCGCTTGGTGGAGTCGAGTGAACTGCAATGGAGGATAGATTTCGTGGCAACCACCATAAATAATTGTTATTTATCAAGGGATAAATATACCTTTATTTGTTAGGGACATTATCCTTGTTTCTTGTGCTAGGTTACTAGATATTGAGTTGTCAGTCTTGTATTAAATTTTTCAGTATGATTACAAACATGTAATAAATCTTCTTTGTTGTTCATAATAAAATTAACATGTGATAGAACTAACTCTACCTTGATTTTTTTTTCACTAGTACTTATTCATTTAAGTTAAATTCATGTGATGGAGAATTTTAATTCAACCACCTTAGTTCTGCTAAACAAAATAAATATCATTCATACAAACCACATTAATTATACAAATTATCTCTAGCATGTTGATTTATATAATACATGTGAAAAATATTGCAACAATATAGACACTGTATGGTTGTACGTAGGTTGGTAGGCCATATTGGATATTAGATAGACGGACCCATAGACCCAAATAGTGACGACTCCATAGAAAGTCATTGAATTATCTTAGGTTGTTGTTTACCTTCCCGGTGAGGGGTACTTGACAGACCAATTATAGATATATGTAGATGTGTGTGTGTGTCTCTCATTTGTGATTGTTTATACTACATGCACCATTCTTTCTAAAGTAAATATATTTATTTTTTTGATAAAAATATTTATTATAAATTTAAGATGTTTTAGTTGCATTTATTTTGATATTAATTTGTGATAATATTTTTATAATATATCTTGATATCATCCAGTATAGTTATATCTATAATCTATAATATAATAATAGTTTCAATATTAAGTTGGAAATTGTTACATTATTTAATACAATGTAATTAACAATAATCATATTCATGGCATGTAGAAAAGTAATATATCATCACTGTTATAGCATAGTATGCAAAAGGATGTTATGAATGCTAATAATCTACATACTCTGTTTAATGTTGTATTATATATTAGGAATGTTACAATATATATTGATATATCATAAAAAATTTATCTTGATCAAGCAGGAATCTCAAGGCAAATTTATATTGAAAACTTTCAAAATTAAATTCGCCTTAACTTGATCATCCATTCAAAGCACTCCCAACATTCCCCTTGATCTTCTCCCTATTTACTGATCATGCCACTACCAAAAAATTATAAATAGACTCCTCATTCTTTATTGAGGCGGGGAGAGAGAGAGAGAGAGAGAGAGAGAGAGAGAGAGAGAGAGAGAGCAAAGGGGTAGAAAAAGAAAGATGAGAGGAAGAGAAATATGAGATTTCTATTGCTACTAAGCTCCTCCTTGACCACCTCCATGTCACCGGCTATCATCGGACTTCTGCTCAGCCACCAACTATCACCAGACTTACCCCCAGCCACCAAATGACGTCATATTTTCACCTGGCCGCTGACTGTCATTGGTCCTTCTGATCACAATCACCCCACTACAGTCTTTTTGACCACCGTCACCCGCCAACTACAATCCTTCGATCATACCTTCGTTGCTAGACAATAGTGTTTCTGACCACCTTCGCCCGCTGACTATGATCCTTCTGACCTACTTCGCCAGAAAATGGTCTTTCTGACCACCTTTGCCATCAATTGCAGTCCTTAATTCTGACCTCCACCACCATATAACGATCAATCTAACCACCGTCGCTTCAATCTATGGTCCTTTCGACCACTTTAGCCAGACTAAGGTCTTTTTGATCTCTGTCAAACATTGATTATAATCATTCCAACCATCGTTATCCGACTATGGTCTTTCCGATTTCCATTGCCTGACTATGGTATTTCTAACAACCGTCACCCAGCTACAGTCCTTCCGACATGCATAACTCATCGACTATGGTCCTGTTAACTAAACAAACATGTCAATACTAATTCTTCCAACTCCCAATATGTAATGAACTCTATATAATGTATATTGGCTACATCGAGCAAAGGCCTTCACCCTAAGGAAGGGTCTCATTTGTAATCAACTGCAAATATTAGTGGATTCTTTCAAACTGGACCAGACCCTGTGATTTTTCCCTTTTCAAAATTTTTTACGTAAAAATCTTGATGTCTCATATGAATGCTGTACCTCTACTCTTTTATATGTATGAGTTCAAGATCTTCGTATAAAACTAAGACATTAAACTTTATATTTCTCCACCGCCGTGAATATATATTCCAAGATGCAACACATGGATTGTTGCATTCTGAAACATTCATGGCAGTAGAGATATGTAGAGTTTAGTGTTCTAGTTTTGTACGAAGTTCCAACACATAGATAGATATGATAGAGGGATGTAAGAGTAATAAGATATATCTCATTTTTTATATGGAAAACTCTAAAAAAGAAAAAAAATCATGGGTCTTGCCTAGTTGAAAATGAACACACTAGTATTTATAATTGATTACAAATAATGCCCTTCATCGGGGGAAGGCATTGGCTTAATGTAGCAAATATACATCATATAGAGCATATTATATAATTCAAGTTGAAGCAATCCAAGGACATGAGAGTTGTTGTCAAAAGAACAATGGCCTGTATGTTTGGTTGGTAGGATTATAGTCTGGCAATGAAGGTCGGAGAGATTATAATTAGAAGATTAAGGTCAAGGAGATCTTTGTCTGGTGATAGAGGTCAGAGGAACCGTAGTCGATGAGCGACTGAGGTCGAAGGAACCATAGTTGGCTGGCGATGGTGGTCGAAGGGACCATAACCGGGAGGCGATAGTGGTTGGAGTAGTTGTAGTTGGTAGGCGATGGTGGTCGAAGGGGTTTTAGTCAGAGGGGAGGTAGTCAGGGGGTGATGGAGGTGGAAAGGATTGTAGTTGATAGGAAACGATAGCCGTAGGGATTGTAATAAGGAGATAAAGGGTGGAGGGACTATAGTTGGACGAATAATGTTAAGGGAACTATTTTCTAGTGATAATGGTCAGGGGTGATCATAGTCATTGGGCTATGAAGGTCAGAGGAACTATAGTCGACGAGCGATGGAGGTCGAATGAAGGCCTCACGGTGGTTGTCAGATGAAGGTTTGATGGCATTGGTCGGGCAAAGGTCCAACCGTGGGGGCTTGGTGGCATGGGTTTGCTAGTGGTGGTGCCAGGGTTGAGCTCCGGGATTCTTGAAACCTCAAAGCTCTCTTGCGTCTCTAGCCCAGGGTCTAAGCATCCAAAGATCTGAACCCCCTTCCATGTGGGAAGAGAGGGTCTATTTATAGATTTTGAGAGTGACATGCTTCATAAACATGAAGAATATCCAGGATAAGTTTGGAATGCTCCATCAGATAACCCATATTGATTCCCTCGATTAAAGAACATTTGTTCAGCATGTTAGTGTCTTAATGACGCCATATTTAAGCGATATTAGGCTCGTTGGATTTGTCTCATCGAGCTGGTCGATTCTACTATAAGAATGCTATACTTGAATATCATTTGGTCATCCAATTAAAGCTTAATTTGGAGTTTCCAAATATACTTTAAGCCTTTGATTTGAGCCCATTTAGCTCAGATTGGACCAATTTTGGTGTCATTGGGATCTTCTCGTTGAAACGTTCAATTTGATTATATATTTACTGAAATTGGAGTTTGAATGATCTCAAATTTAATCTTGAAAGTTTCCAATTCAAATATGTATCTAGATTTGTGCCTGATCAAGCCAATTTTTGGTGGCATATCAGTTGTCCCCTTATTTTTGGACGTTGAAACTTGCGGAATCTGAAAATATGTGTCTAAGCCTTCTAAGAAGTTGCGATGTAAAATTATAATTTTCATATAATTATGAGATGCGACTGCCTGCACTTCATTTTAATACTCATATTTTCATACTTGTTGAGTGCCCGGACTTGGAAGGACACAATGCCGTCATTTGTCATAATTTTAACTCATATTAAGATGCTTTTGCAATACTACAATTCATTTTGGTAAACACTTTATACTATATGCTTTAATTTCAATTTTATTACACACACCCAAATTTTTATAAACTCAAAAACACATTACTCCTACAAAATACAACTTCAAACTCAAAAAAAAAAAAAAAAAATCTCTCTTTAAAGTTTTGCTTCTTTTATCCTTCTTCAGTCTAGGCTTCTCATATGATACTTAAGTCTCAAGGGGAGAGAATAGTTTATACATATTGAAAACTTATCCACACAAGATATTATTCATCTACCAAAGCCATCTCAATCATTCATTCTTCACCTACCAAATCCATAACACACACTTCTCATATAAATTATCAAACATAACAATTTTCAACTACTTTCTTTTTCTGATATCTTGCTCTCTACTTTCAGTTTTAGAAGACTAAAATGCCACTTTCTCTCTCTTTCATGCAATGAAACAAGCCCTTGGGTTTTGCACCCCTAGTCCAGCCCAAAGATGGCTGAAATATATGTGACCAACCTATTTCCTAAGTATTGTCTCATCTATGGTGAAACTAAAAAACAAAAATGACTGAGGATTATAATTATTACCTTACTTACAAGATTAATATATTCATCCTAAAAGCTTAAAAACAACTATCTTATTTTGGAGGAGGCCAGATGCAACTCTACGTCCGAAAGCGAATCAGGTGATGCCACATCAGCGGTATTGAGCCGCAGTACACAGCGAAGGGGTGACTTGGCACATTCTGGTTGTCTCTGAATGACGTTCGAAAAGAATAATTAATAAGCCCACTTATTTTTTCCTCAAAATAAAAAAAGCAGATTTGCATCAAAGTGTTGTAAGACATACAAAAAACAAAACCTTTTCAATGAAGCAAGTCATTTTCCTGTCCTTACTCAGTTATCATCATTCATACACTGATTGATTCAATTAGTTGAAAAGTTCCCATCAGAACCCTCATCCTTTCCTCTTCCCATTCCTCAAAGGAATAACATTGAAGTGGACTCAAAGAAAAGAAACACTCACTTTTCATCATATATATCATCTTTAGCAAATCCAAAGCCACAAACCAACTTCACACTCCTCTCATCTTCCTTTCTTTCTTCATTCTTACCAAAGCAATTCATGTAAAGTGATCAATGAAGAACATTACCTGCAACTATTGCTGATTCTTAGAATCTATCAATAGATATATCTTTCTCCCTATCTTTTGCAAGCAGTAGAGATGGAAAGAGGGAGAAGCCGCGGTGTTGGTGCTTTCATGGTGAAAGCCGAGATCGACACGAGTTTGCCGTTTCGATCCGTGAAGGAAGCTGTCATGCTATTTGGGGAGAAAGTCTTGGCTGGAGAGATTGAAAATAAACTCAATGACGTATGGTTTGTTATTCTTCTGCGTATTTTGGTTACTTCCTTTAAGCCTTACAGTCACCTTATATGCATTTTGGATTTGCAGAATGATCGATATAATAATGCAGGCCTCGATTAAGTTTAGTTTACTATCTGAAGGTGTGATTGCGTCTTCCTACTTAAAGACAAATATTTTAGAAGCGCTGAAAATCGAGAGTTTTGACTTTATAGAACGCTAAGTCTTCATTTGGGACAGCATTTTTTATTCTTTCTAAAACAGCTTTTTTATCATAATTTTTTTAATTAGAATTTTTATATTAAAAAGTCGTTTTAGAAAACATTAAGAAAGTTATACCAAAGAAAGTCTAAGGCTTCGTTTGGGACGGTTTTTTAATTGTTTCTTAAAACAGAGAAGTAATAAAAAAGCCATCCCAAATGAAGTCTAATGGAGGGCTTTCTTACTGTTTCTTAAAGCAGCTTTCTAATAAAAAAAATTAATTTTTGAACTAAAAAATTATTTTAAGAAGCAATAACAAAACTGTCCTAAACGAAGACTAAGGTTTCGTTTGGGACGGCTTTCTTAATGCTTTTTAAAGAAGCTTTTTAATACAAAAAATAAAATTTTTGTATTAGAAAACAACTTTAAAAAACAGTAAAAAAGCCGTCCCAAACGAAGCCTAACAAAATTAAAAAAAAAAATTGCCGACTGAAGAAAAATTGAATTCATTGCTTTCTATCCTTAAGCTACCAAATAAATCGTTAAGTTTTATATTTTTTTCTCATGCATTAGATCCTTCTGATATTCTGAATTTCTCAGTAGCTTGCCTGTTGTGACAGACTTCCAGTTATGAATGATGGAAAAATTTACAGTTCATTGTATTCCAGTATATTTCTCTTGTAAAATATATGTGTTATGACTTAATAATAATAATAATAATAATAATGAAAGATAAAAGTTGGTTTCTTCCCAGACAAAAACAATAATATTTTACAAGTCATTAGATGGGCGCGGTCACCGAGATCTAAATTTAGATATGTTGAATTTTTTTTGCTTAAAGATATTAAATTTTGACTGGCGGCCTTCCAATGACCCGGTTAGGAGAGTAGAGGTATTAGATTTGACTTATGTTAAGAAAGGTAGAGGCAGACCTAAAAAGACTTGGTTAGAAAATATTAGGAATGACCTTTCTTTTTTAGATTTAAACGAAAATTTGACCTTTAATGGGACACAATGGAGAAAAAAGATTAATGTAGCCGACCCCACGTAGTGGGATAAAGGCTTGATGATGTTGATGTTGATGTTGTTGAAAGATATTAATTTTTGAGAATTTTAAATTCGAATTTTTTCTTATTATTATTGTTTCTAATTATGATCTCTTTTCTTCTTAATTCTTTGTAAAGTGATTCCCAAATTGGATCCGAATATAAAGATCATATGTAATCATAATAACATAGGCTTCATTTGGAACGACTTTCTTGTTGTTACTTAAAACAGTTTTTTAGTATAACACATTTAATTTTTGTACCAAAAAGCTGCTTTAAGAAACAAAAAAAAAGTTGTCCCAAACAAAACTTTAGGGGATGACTTTCTTACTGTTTTTAAAGCATTTTTTAGTATGAAAATTTTTTATACTAAAAAATTTTGTACAAAAAACTGCTTTAAAAAATAATAAGAAAACCATCTCAAAAGAAACCTTAATATTGTAGTTGTCATTGTGCCAATCTTATATCTATATTGACTGACATTCGGTCTATATAATAAAAAATTGAGATATATTTCTACCATTTTATATAAAATTAGGCTGATTTTCAGCATGCTTATTCATTGATGAGGTTTTTTTTTTTAATTTCTATTAACTAAAATTAGTTTTGTATATTCATTTGCATCTTACCAACTATATTCATTATTAGATAATGGAAGGATAGAAAACCATTAAGGCCAATCATTGCCTTTAAGGGAGGTTAAGGGATGATAAATCCAATGTAATTGAAGTTGACAAAATATATTTCTCAACAAAAAATCTTAAACCTATGAGTGAAGACCAAATATTATCATTTTAAAGCTAGTCTATTTTTTTATTTATTCGATATGAAATTAAATTTAATGTTCCCATACCCTTTAATAACTCGTTCATGGTGGGCGGTAGGTAAGATCTTCAAAAATAATGTAAAGCTTCCGTGTGTTGAAGAAGATGATGTGCATGATTGAGATTAACGAGGGTTAGGAGTGGGGAGGTTGGGTGGGTGGGTGACATGGTAGTTTAGTGAAGGGATTATTTTTGTGGCCTTATAAGGGGATGCAAAATGTGTTTGGATGTCTTGGGACTAGACTAAAAGGTTGCAAAGATTTTTAGGGTTTGTGTAAACCTAAGAGAAGGCATGGGAGTAGAGGGATGTCTTTTGGGGTGCTTAGGGTTCACCTAGGGTTTGTGTGGGTTGGCCAAGATTTTAGGGTTTGTGTGGATTTGTGTGGGTTCGCCCACTTTTGGGGTGCCTAGGATTTGTATTTGGAAGACAACTTCAAAGCTATCTTTAGGGTTTTTGCTTTCTGTGAGAGGGAAAAAAAGGGGAAATATTTACGCTCGTAGGAAGAGAAGTGGTCAAGCAAGGGAATAAGATAATTGACCAAAAAGAAAACACAAGAGATAGCTCAGGACCTAGCTTGCCTTAGGTTTTGACTTTATGGGGGAGCGGATAAAACGGAGGCATCTACTGTTGTAGGAAACAAAGTGGTTGAATGATGGAAGAAGATAATTAGAAAAAATTCTCACACAAACATGACATACGTAAGCTTTAGCTCTAAGACCTTTTGATTGGTAGCCAAAGCTCCCAACCAACATATCAACATGAGCTGTGTTGGAGGAACTATGTGCTTTGTGTTAAGCTTAATACAATAATTGATGGAAACTTACCAATGCTAAAGCTTAAAATAAATAAAGGAAAGTGACCCACTAATATTTTAAGAACTTCATTCTTCATTTTCAGCATGATGTTATTCTTCAGTCTCGTGTATAACCAATAAGAAGAAAAATTCAATTCTGCACATCATTTCAGCTAAGATTCCACCATTCTAGGAAAAACCCAATACTGAACAATTAAATTAAAAACAAAACCCTTAAAACGTGGATGAATTATTCTATGTGAAAGCCGAACGCCGTCCAGAGTTCAATGAAAATGCACCACGTCACCCCCTACTTGGTACTGTGGCTCGGTACTACTTGGTACTGGATGACGTGGCTGCACCTGATTCGTCTCTAGACGATAAGCTGTGTCTATTGTCCGCACAGAATAATCTCTCTAAAATGCGACTCCTTGAAAAGCTCCAACCTTTTCATTAATAACCCATTTAAGCCCTTTTGTGTCCTTTCTACAACACATCAGGCATTCAATGTTACTCATTATATCATTTGTTCTTTCTCTTCACTTAGATGCGAGCGACAGCTAGCAAAAACAGGCAGACCACCTCAAGCCTTCACTCCCTAGAAAAAGAGCTGGAACAGACAAGACAAAACCTCTTTAATGCAAGAGAAGAAAGAAAAGAAACGGTAAACTACCTCAACTCTCTCATTCAAGAGCTAGAGAAGACAAAGATTGAACTTCAGCAACTGAAAGCTAGACAAAGAGAAATGCCAACTATGGACTTGGAGATTGAGAAAATCAAGTTTGTAGAGAATTCAATGCCTATTCTCAACCAAGTTACAGAATTTCAGAGCAAGAAATATGCCAAGTTCAACAATCCACCATCTTCAGGGCGGTTCTTGAGCTCTGAACATCTCCTTTCAGATAGGAAAGTTTCCATGGATAGGGAAGTATCGGAAATGAGGAAGAAGAAGAAGAATAAGAGGGCATTGCTTCCTATGATAGCTTCTATGTTTTCTAATAAGAAAGGTTGCAGATATTAAGGGTCAATGACAATCTCACCAAGTAAAAGGATCAGCTCAGAGATTTGATTCATGTTTCTGAAGCAAGAAAAAATAATCATGTTTATGTTTTCATCTTATAATGTGTATCTAAGCTAAATTTTCTGTTTGTAAGAGAATATAGTGTGCTTATTTCTTCATCTTTTGCTTTTGTAAAATGATGGAAGTTGAATTTAAAATTAGTTTCTTGCAAGAAATGGTTTCAGAAGTTCCTAAATTCTTGAGTGCACATCTTATCCAAAAACTAGCAATTTTGGGTTGGCCCAGATCATTCGAGTCATGTCGGGTTGACCCGGACCCAAAGCGGGTCTCGGGTCCAAAAAACTGACTCGTTTGCAAAAAAGATCAGTGATGTGGTTTCACATTAATTAACTTACTCCGTAAGCTTAGATGATACTCATATGATCCGTTTTACACTATCACTATCACTACTCATATGTTTACTGCCAGATTAAGTAAATATAAGCTATAGTACAACCATTAGCAGCATACTATCCCAGTTTTTCTGTTTTTAGTATTTGAACGTCCTAAGGGTTATAGTAAGCAAACGATGGAGAGAAAACACTCAAAAGAGTATTATTACTGTTTTTTACAGGTTTAGAAAACCTTGTTTCTCTGTTTTCCATTTTCCCTGTGTTTTGTTTTTCTCCAGGTTATAAAGCTTCTACAGCAGTTGGGTTCGGGTTGACTTGAATAGTACCGGGTCAGTTTCGGATTCGACCTGAATCCGACCCATGACCCGAAATTGACACCCCTATTATAACATAATTCATTTTGCGACAAAACTTTATATTATCATAATAGTGCCCATACAATTACACATTAGATGTATTTCTACTTCTGACATAGATTGATCTCCCTTCGCAACATTTTTCGTAAGGTCATTTATAAACCGTTTGCTTTGATGCTCAAACAAATCCTATCTCACATCATTCATCTTACATAGTTAGAACAATTTATTAGTAATTGAAACATTAATTAAAAAACAATAATCTTATAGAATCCATAGGGTGAACTCTCTGCCCTCCAAAGTATTTATATGCTAAAATTGATTTATAAAACTTTTGACTATATCAATTGAAGATATATACTACATAAACAAATGAGTAAATGGATATATTTATCATCAAAGTTTTATGTTTGATTGGTTAACGATCGCTCCTTAAGAGAATATTTTTATTCTCAAATGAACTTAAACTTTAACCTTCATGTTAATTCTCATGTGAGTGATATCATTTCTAATGGAGAATGGTATCACCCTATCCCTTTCTCTATAATTTAAGCAACATATCTCAACTTTATTAAGTTTATTCAAGTTTTCTTTATCAGATACATTCCACTTTGGAATGGAAAAGAAGCCTACTCCCCTTCTCAAAGCCAATAAAGCTACATTCTTTGAAATTCTTAATCTTCAATAGACCAAATTTTGTTGAATAGATGGATATTCCAATGGTATCCTATGTACACTTGAATGACTTGCCTAAAAGAGCTTAAAATGGGGGATTTTTTTTCCGGGGGGGACTGCATTTAGACCAATTAAGGTAAACTCACATACATCACATGCATAAAACTCGAACTGAATTTGTTGGTAGCGAAAGCTTCCAAATAATATACCAATGTGAGCTGCATATAAAATGGGGGATAATTTATTTTCTATGAAAATTAATATCAATTGTTCATTATTCATAGAGTAATGAGAGTAATGAGACTAAGGTTTCATTTGTGACAACTTTTTTGTTGCTTCTTAAAGCAGTTTTTTAGTACAAAAATTAAAATTTTTGCATTAGAAAGCTACTTTAAGAAGCAACAAAAAAATTATCCCAAACAAAATCTAATTCTCAAATTTTCTTTGTTTCTCTTATCCAATGTAGCTAGTAAAGATTTAGCTTCAAAGCAGCCATTTATTTCTACTATAAGAAACAGTAATGCAAATTTTGGAATTCAGCAATTCATGTCATTTCAAGTTTTCTTTATCAGACACATTCCACTTTGGAATGGAAAAGAAGCCTACTCCCCTTCTCAAAGCCAATAAAGCTACATTCTTTGAAATTCTTAATCTTCAATAGACCAAATTTGGTTGAATAAATGGATATTCCTATGGTATCCTATATACACTTGAATGACTTGCCTAAAAGAGCTTAAAATGGGGGATTTTTTTTTCCCGGGGGGGCGGGAGACTGCATTTAGACCAATTAAGATAAACTCACACACTTCACATACGTAAAACTCGAACTGAAGACTTCTTGGTTGGTAGCGAAAGCTTCCAAATAATATACCAATGTGAGTTGCATATAAAATGGGGGATAATTTATTTTCTATGAAAATTAATATCAATTGTTCATATGTTCATTATTCATAGAGTAATGAGAGTAATGAGACTAAGGCTTCGTTTGGGACGGCTTTCTTATTGCTTTTTAAAGCAGCTTTCTAGTATAAACAATTTAGTTTTTGAATTAGAAAGTTGTTTCAAGAAGCAATAAAAAAGCCGTCCCAAACAAAGCCTAAGGCTTCATTTGGGACAACTTTTTTGCTGCTTCTTAAAACAGTTTTCTAGTACAAAAATTAAATTTTTTGCATTAGAAAGCTACTTTAAGAAGCAACAAAAAAGCTATCCCAAACAAAATCTAATTCTCAATTTTTCTTTCTATTATCCAATGTAGCTAGTAAAGATTTAGCTTCAAAGCAGCCATTTATTTCTACCATAAGAAACAGTAATGCAAATTTTGGAATTCAGCAATTCATGTCATTATCACCATACTGTAAGAAAGCTTTTTTTTTTTTTTTTGAAATTTCAGTTTATAATATTTTGTTAGACTTAGATTCCTTTTATAGTTTATTGGTTGGGAGGAGATTAGGCTTTCAATTAACAAAGAGGTCTCCTATATGAGTAAATAAAATGTTGAGATTAAATTCACTCCAAATTAAAAGAAAAAAAAAACTCCAATTTCCTCATCTTTTTTATTTCTAAACTTTTTATTTTCACTTTAATATTGTTGTTGTTGGTTCCCAAATCTTAGATGAGAAAAGTAAAGGGTTGCGCTTGGTAATCGACAGCCAGCGTAAAATTTGTTTAATAATCATGATATTGAAATGACATTTTTATTATATTTAAATGAGAATTTAACTCTCAATAGGGTACAATAGAGAAAAATTATTCATGTAACCGATCGCACGTAGTTTGATAAAGACTTGATGTTGTTGTTATTATTGTTTAAATTTCTGTAAACTAAACAAAACCTTAGAGGTATATATGCAAAATATCTTGAAGTATTTGTCTAGTGAAAATTATGCTAACGAGTATGAATTAGAGGAGTGCAGTCGAGAAACAATAAAGGATTATACCAATGATATATATATATGAGATTAAATTTGATATCCTAATCTATCTTAACAAATTGGTAGATGAATATCAGCTCATGCACATGGTGGTCAATTGAACTGAAGTCCAAGTGGCTTTAGCCTTTCAACAAGAAAGCTTAGTTCACATGGCTTGTCATAATTATGCTGTGGTTATCATAGTTTACTGCCAAAGGCCTAAAGTAATGGGAAACAATAAAGGATTTTGTCTCTTTAGGACTAAGAGACATTATTCATGACAGAGATCTCTATCTTTCTCTCTTAATCTCTTTTTGCAAAAGGAAGGATTTAAATGACTTATGGCTTTAATGATTAAGAGAGAATTATTATTTAATCATAGAAGATTAGTATAGCATCTTATATATAAAAAGTATTTGCCAACGCATAAAGTTTGGTTTTTGAGTATCAAATAGGATCATTTGGGATATATAATTAGCTATGATACTTTAGTTATGAAAATTCTTTTAGGCTCTATTTGGGATTGATTTTTGTGTTTATTTTTAGAATAATTAAAAAGATAATAAAATATACTTATTTTTATTTAAAATTAAATTATTTTATTTATAAAAGTTAAGTTGGAGGTATTATTGCTATTTTAAAGGATTTTTTTTCCTTTATTTATATTATAATCTTGTTCGATTAATCACTCTCACTTTGATCATTGTGAATGGCTACTCCTAAAGCCCTAGTGTGGTGTCCCACACCATTAATCATGTTTGCATCCAATGCAAATATTCCCTCTTCTTCAGTCATCTTTCTTATTGTGATTCCTTCTTTGATCATTGATTTTGAATTGCAATCATGATTCATTCATATTTACCTCTTTATCACTTATTTTACAATAAATATCCTTGGTAAATTTGGTCGTGGAGGCATAATTTGAAATTATGTTGAGGAACCAATTATCACATTTTTTTTTTTTATTATTTTGGTGTCCAAATTTTCTTATATGCACAACTAGTTAATTTAATTCATCGATTAATATGTTTCCTCCATTTTTCTTTATTTGATGTTTGGATAGAAATGGAGGGATTACATTTTATTTCTATTTTGAAATGTTGAGGCCTATGCGTGATTGCCCACTTTTCAACAATTCTTGAATAGTGTGTTATGTGATTGTCCAAATTGGCATATTTCCCTAATGGTTATAATCCCTAGGTTTATTTATAACTTTACATTGTATATCCTTGTCTTTAGGGTTGTGATTACAACATGTTATTCATCAAATTAAAGCTCATATTTCAAAGATAGCTGGTGTGAACGACAACAACTCATCTAAAAGTTACAAGAAAGAGTGTTCATGTCAAATATTGTGTGTGAGAGAGAGATCACCATTCCCAAGAGGAGGTCAACAGAGAAGAAAATCACAATATATGTAATGTAGTAATTTTAGAGTACATTCACTATAGGATTTATTGAGAAGTTCACTATACTCATGAGAAGTGTAAAGGAAGAAATTTGTTTAAGCACACCAAAAGAAAGAAATAAAAATAAAATAGAAAATAAACCAATGCTTTATCACACAGAAGAAAATAGGCTAGAAAATGAAGTTTGCAATATATTTAGAGAAAGAAAGGAAGAGCGAGTGAGTTTAAAACAACATGAAGAGGTGCATGTGAATCAATAGGTGAAATTTAGGCTAGAATGACAAATTATTAGTAAGCTAGTATATCAAGGGTCAAAATCCCTTTTTTTTTTTTGAATGAGTATATATATATATATATACATCCAACATTACTTACATTTTTAATATTACCTCAAGATTTGCCTAATGTTCCTTGTATATCCTTTGGAAGGAATGATGTATATGGGCATTAGTGTAGACTATAATGGAGCTATAGGGGATTAATGTTAAAGTTCTTCAAGTTGGTGACAAAAATGGTAAAGGCAATATAGTTTGCAATTTCCAAGTGGTGTATGGTCTTCCCAAGGGGAAACGAAATTTCCATTAATAGCTATCAATGCAAGGGTTATTAAGTTTGAGGCTTAGATGTTGGACCTCTAAAGTGATGTAGTGGCTTCAATGGACAAAATGAAAGCCTTTTAGGAAAAGGAAGTGAAGAGAAGATGCGTTATCTTTTTATCGGGTGAGTGATGTTTGAAATTAATTCTTTGACTTAAGAAGAGTGATCATGGATATGAACAATATGATAGAGGCTATCAATTTTAAGATGTGGCCAAGCAACCCCAAAGAGCTTAACTACTTGGATAGGATGTGATCCCAGTGCATAGAGCAATGCATCTTTATGATGGCTTGAATTGGGTACTTAAACTCAAGTGTTCTATTAGATACAAATATTCTAGAGAATGATGCGATATTATAATACTTATGTACCTCATATGAGAATCCATGAATTAGATATTATAGGTTGTCATCATACTAAGCCAGTGCTAAAGAGGATTCATTGTTATGGGAGAATTAATCATGTTAGAAGAAGAATATCCCTAAATAAGGGTGTTATTTCTCATGAGTCACCCCTTGAAGTCTTGAGGTATGTTTAGTCTATCAAAGATGTTGGTGCTCATTTCAGTTAATATAATAATTTAAAATAAAATTCAAATTTTGAAAAAAACTTAGCTTTCTTCATTGGGATTAAACAATCGTGATATATATTGAAGCATATCATGCTAAAGTGGAGGTGGAAAATGCATGCTTTTCAAGAAATAATTTTTTTTCTCTACTAAGATGCGGAGTTTATTTTTTTCTTTTTCAAGCTTTCTTTTTTCAAAATTTTTCTTGTAAAACCCCTTTATTATGAGTACTTCATTTTGCATCTTCTCTTTTTAACAATGAATACCAATGTTAGTTCTATTGAAGCAATCAACATTGTCATTGAGAAGGTTAAGGGGTGACAAATAGTGTTAATGTTCACGAACAATTTACTTTTGTTCCATTCTTCCCACTATGACAAAATATGAGAGTTACACAAAGATTGAGAGTAGACATGGCATTTCAATGGGTTTTGTTGTGAGGATTCTTAGCTAGTGAGTGAATAAAAAATTCTAATTTCTACTTAGAAAGACATTTGTCTTTTTGAGTAATGTGTTGACAAAGATTGTTGAGATAATCACAAGTAACAAAGGTTTTGCTACGTGAAGGATCACTCAAATGTAAAGGAGAGTTATGCTAATATTGGGACTCATGTTACAGTTGTGACTATTTTCATCATCCATTAACTTCTTTTTACGAACATGAATGGCTAGTGGTTCTCACAGATGCTGTGAAAAGTATGGGTAAAAATAACTCATTTGCTAAAGGATATAGGAGAACGAGCTTGTACGTTAGAGGTTCGTAAAGAAAGAGATATAGATAACTATAGATAGATCACTACTCCCAAGACTTACTTACTCTATGAGAAACTAATTGAAATAAAGCCAATTAGAAAGTACTTCAAAACTTTAAAGTAGTTCAATCAATTGACCTCGTCCATCATAAAATTTATTGAAAAATCACCATACTCGAAGAAGTATAAAGTAAGAAATTATCTATGTCTAGCTCTTATATATGCAAAAAAGGATTCCAAATCCTTTTTTATTTTAATTTTTTAATACTGTAAAATGTTTGATATTTAATATGCATATTAGTTAGCCATTTAATTAAATAGTAAGTAAAAAAAAAGCCAAAGTATCAATAAATTATTGTTCTTTTGGAAATAAATATATATTTTAGCTACAAAACAATAAACTTCTAAATAGATGCATTTTAATTTATTATTATAGCGAGAGTGATATTTTAATTATCTATTTGATTGGTTGAATGTCTTTAATTTGTAGGATTCATTTGTAATTTTCTAAATTGTCATTATAAAATATTTTATCATGATCAAATCATCTCACCCGTATAAAATTTTTATTTATATTCATTAAAAGAAAAAATCTATTTTTATTCATGAAAATAAAAGAAAGTTTATAGAAGCTTTTATTTATATTTGTTAAAATTTTAATTTACACTCAGCTCAATTCAATTAATGCCTTAAATTTAGGCATCGTTTGGGGCGGCTTTCTTAATACTTTTTAAATTAGCTTTTTAATACATAAATTTTTGTACTAAAAAATAGTTTTAGAAAGTAGTAAAAAAAGTTATCCCAAATGAAGCATTAAACAGAAAAAAAAAAAGCAAAAAAATCATTGATTTATTAATTCAGCTAAGCTTGTAAAATGAAAGTTGCATAAAATACAAAACTTGACATAAATTTCTGCTTTTTTTTTGGGACATTTAGGCCATTTAAGGCAAACTCATACACACAATGCATACACATGGACTCGAACCTTGGACCTCTTGGTTGGAAGCCTAAGCTTTCAACCAATAGGCCAAGGAGAGTTGTGTATAAATTTCAGCTTGAAACAAGGCAAGTACTGGTCCCATTACACATTTCTCCATTAATGTTCAAAATAAAAGAAAATTCATTAAATGCATAAAGATGGTAACAAAGTTGAGTCAATCTCGGCTTAATAAATAACTCATGAGCCAAATTTTAACGGGTCATCTTTGCTCGATAAATTTTATGTTGATTGTAGACTACCTAACGAATTCTCCAATTTTCTCGTCTAAGGCTTGGGACCTAAAAACAACAATGTTAGCCAAGTTTAAATGAGAAATTATTCTGTGTGGAGATCAGACACAAAACATCGTCCGTAGGCTAACAAGAATATGCCACGTCAGTAGTACCGAGCTGTGATACCGAGCAAGAGGTGATGTGACACTTCTAAAATTAAGCTCGATCATAAAATAGCCCTCTCTCTTTAATAATTGAGTTTGCTCCAAAATCGACTCAAACTTCTAAAATTAAGCTCGAGCTCGAGCTCAAACTCAATTAGCAAAATTCAAGCTTAGACTTCGACATATTTAGCATTTACACCTTTACCAAGTTTTATCATCATTAATAAACATTAAAAAATACAAATTGTACCTTACTTCACATTCTTGGGCCCCATATTTCACTCTCAAGTGAAGCTATAGCTTCCCTACTCTATTATAGAACATATAATTGATATTAATTAATAAATTAATTTGTTTTGACTCTCTTGTATTGTAGACACCTTTTACATAAAATAAATATTTCTATTCAAAAATAAGTCACATCATAAAATAGTATCAGTAAACCATACTAAATTAATGATATTAGTGTTTTTTTTAAATTAAAAAAAGTGTCCAATCATCATATAACAAAATTAACTCTTAATATTATAATTTTTTAATTTACACATTATATTATAAATTTTAAATAATATCGAAAAATGTTATTAATATTAATTTATAAATTTTTTAATATATTATAAACACTATGATATTATATAATTAAAGATAAATATTTAAATTTTAGAGTTAAAAATAAAAAAAAATTATGATATGTATGTTTTTTTTTTTCATACCAATTGCTAAATAAAAAGTTAAAAAACTACTAATTCATATCGATAACCTCAATTATTTAAATAAAAACATATTTGATGAGCGTAACTGCGCTGATCCGAAAAACTTTATCAAGAACATAAGCAGTCAATCATGGACCCTGTAAATAACTACGAAACAGGGAAGGATAGCTCTCGGATTGGCCACAAATAACTCTTCAAGATTCGTGCCCTCCTCAGCCACCGAGTCGTAGCCTCCTAAGCCGCCGCAGCCGCCGCCGCCTTCATCACCATCGCCGGTGAACCAAACACGACCAGCAATAACACGACAAACTAGCATGGCCCTAGTACCGTTTCCGCCGCCGCAGCCGGAGTCAAAGTCGTCATCCGCCAGGCCGCTGCTCGCCGTCGTACGGACGCCGAATGGATGGCTCGGCCTCCGGAATCCATGCCGGATGACGTCACAAACGCAGCAGGTGCCGCCGCCTCCGCCGCCGGTGGAGAAACAGAGAGCGGTGGAGCCAACAGCGCCGAGGTGGCAGGAGATTGAGACGGAGTGAAAACGGAGAAGCTCGTTGCCGTCGGCAGCGCAACGGGGATTCCGGCGGCTAGCAGCGGCCGCAGTGGCGAGGGACTTGACAGCGGCGCGATAATCTTCGAAGCGGGCGATGGTGCGCGGGGTGTTGTGGACTTTGAGGATTCGGTCGATCTTGCAGATCGTACGGTGGTTCTTTTGCCAGCTGGACTTGAAGATTATCTCCACTATGTGGCGGCCGGAGTCCTCGGGACCCAGCTCCGATACTGGCAAGTTTGATAAAAATCAGCATAGTTTTATTTATTATTCCACAATAAATAATTTTTAAAAGATTTTGAAAAGATGGAAAATAATTGATAAATATAATTAGGGATGTAAGAAATTTTTATTAGGCATGTTCGAGATAATACAGGATGAGGCATAAAAAATTAATAAATATTAATTTTATGACATTTTTTGAATAATAAAGTAATTGTGATTTAAATTATTAAATTTATTTTTAGATGCATGAATATAAATTTTAATTTATTTTATGTATAATATATTCATCTAAAAAATAATATTTTTTAAATTTATTTTAAACTAAATTGATCTTCAAAATTTTCTTTATGATAAATCTATTTAGGAGGAGTTCAATATTTAATCTAAATAAGCCTAAATTTTAGTTTTTTTATATTATTTTCAAAGAGTTATATCTACTATGATTAGGGGTGTAAATGTTTTAATTGTGTTCGAGTCACCTTTAGATTTAGAGCTTGAGCTCGAGCTAAATTCCACAAATCTTAATTAGCTTGCGAGTCAGCTCATTTTTATGAAAAAGAGATCATGATTATGATCGAACCAATATTAATAATAAAATGATAAAAAAATAAAAAGTTATAAAAAAATCACGTAATATAAGAAAATTTAAATAAATTTTAAATATTTTTAACAATTTTACTATTAAGCTCCTAATTGCTATTATATTTTAATTTCATTTCTATTAATATTTCTTAAACAAAACTAACTTGTTACTTAATCACGTAGATGCTGGCTCAAGCTAAGCTTATTGACTCATGAGTTTGGCTAAGATCATTGACTCATCGAGTTTGACTCACGAGAGACTTATTGAGTAAAACTCGAGTCGGCCACAAATCAGCTTGACTTACTTACACCTCTAATTATGATCATGAAGATTAGATAAATAGAAATTTATAACATTACCTGCATGGCGAAGGCTTTGATGAAGCTCCAAGCTTTCTATCTTGTTGAACACCTCCCCGCATTGTGAGCACGCGCAAAGCGTCCTCGACCGTGGACACCTCCTTCAGTTACAATTCCACTAATTTAATTTAAATTATCTCTTAAAAATTAATCAAAATTATAAGGCAAATACTCCTAATTTTATATATTAATTTTATCTTGACAAAAAAATCATTTAATTAAATTTAAATATTTATCTAATTAGTTTTGAAAATGTAATATCTTTATTCTAACTCTTAAATCCAGGATTTCACTAATCCCATATTAGGCATAATTAATTAAACTAATTAGTCAATTAATATACAAACCTGCAAGCCGGCTCAGCGTCAACGGCACGGCACTCGTAGCACCCCGAGAGCCGCATCAGCTGAACCCCACCCCTCGCCGGCGCTGCGGCATGCTGCCGCCGTCGTCGGTTTTGTGGGCCTGTATCGCCGGCAACGTAGGAGCTGGAGCGATGCCTACTGTCGCCACCGGAAGAGTTGTACTGATCGGTGTCAGACCGGTGGACCACGCGGACGCTGCCGTGAACCACATCGCCCAGCGCGCAGCCCGACGACCCGAACCGCAACCCAAGCCTCTGTTGTTTCCCGGCGGCGGCGGCCGAGGAAGGGTCGTGGACTTTGGTGGGGCCGGAGGTGCTCTTGCAGTTTAGAAGGTTTCGAAAGTGATCCCATGAGAGGGTGAGGGATGACGGCGGAGGTGGCGGCGGCGGAGGTCGTTGCTGTTTCTTTTTTTGTTTCCGGCGGTGGTGGCCGGCGTCGGCGGAGGAGAGGAAGGAGGTGAGGGCCATGAGAAGAGATAGGAGGAGGTGGAAAAGGTGCGCAGCGCCGTACTCTTAAGCTTCTCCTGCTTTAGCATTTGCTCTGTTCCTCTTACTCTGCTTTCATTTTGGCTCTGTTTGTATCTCCTCCACCAATCAGTCTTCTTCTCCGTTTTATAAGTACTCCTCCATAGGAATATATTAAGATAAATGAGCCGGTGGGGACGTACGGAGAGAAGGAGACATATGTGAACTTATGCTAAACCTAAGTAACTTATTATGAAAAATAATAGAAGGTTTAATTTAATAAAATATAATAATTATATTTAGTAAAATATAAAAATTACATGTTAGAATATTCGCAACGGTGGAAAGATAGAGTTTAACGTTTTAACATGCATAGACTCTAGAATTTTTTTATGGAAAACAAAAAGGTGAAAAACTCTAGTTGAAATAATTCTATTAGTTGTTGTGAGACTGAAGTTCATCAATAATTGTTCGGAGCTCAGGAGAGAACAAAAGTCGGGTGATGATGGTTGATGGATCATAATTGAGCGACGGTGGTAATTATTGGAGAATTATAGTTGGGCAATGGTGATAAAAGGATTGTAGTTGGGCGAAAGTGATCAGAGGATTGTATTCAGACGACGGTGGCATGTGGATTGTAATCAAGTCATGATGGTCAAAGAATTGTACTCAAATGATTGTGATAAAAAAAAATAGTAGTTTAGCGACAATGAACAGAGGGTCATTGTTGGAAGGTATTGGTCGAAGATCTTTAGTTAGATGCCGATGGTCAAAAGATTATAGTTGAGCAAAAGTGTTCAAAGAATTGTAGTTGTACAATAGTGACCAAAGGACTGTAGTCACGGTTGGTGGTTTGTTGTTATCAGTATAGCGACAATAGTCGAAGAGTTGTAGTCTGATGGTGGATAGCAATGGTCAGGCAGCAATGATTCGTCGGTGATGGGTCGATGATGGTTATCGAAACAGTAGTATGATGGAATTATGATATTCTTCAAGCGTCTTTTTCTACAAGCCACTGGCCACCACTATTTCGAAACCGACCACACTATTGGCACATGCTAGCCACTGGCCACCACCATTATTAAATTCAACAATACATTCATTTTACTACAAACAAAAAAAAAAAAAAAAAAAAACCCCACCATTTACTTTATACTCATCCAAAGAAATTCAAATGTTTCAAATACATTTTATTTTATTTACACGGTATTTCATTTTATTTTGCATTAATGACATAGTATCGTAACTCTGATAAAATTAATATATTTGTTTTAAAGCTGTTACCTTCATCTCATAGTCAGAGGCCTTGCATTCAAGATTATTAGTCTCCTCTATTTTCCTTTAAAAATAATCTTTAATAATAAAAGTAAAGTGGAGAGGCATCTTAGAATTTACGCAAAATGAATTAATATTAGTAGTAATATTATTTCATTGCATCCTAATTTAAATTAAATCAAATGAGTTTAATAATCATTATATATACCTTGAAATTAGTAAAATATAATTTTTTATACACAATATTAATTTCATAATAAATTCAAAATTTTGTAAATATATTCAACATAATTTAAACATAATTTTTCTTACATTAATTTAGGTTATACTATAAATGTAATCTAATTAAGGCTTCCTTATTGCGTCCTCCCACCTGACGTAGAGATGCGTCCTCCCAGAGCTAAAATCGCACTAAAAAACAGCTATACCAAGCAAATACCGAGCAATACCAAACAATAACGAGGAATATCATCATGTGAAGACCAATACCGAGTTATACCGAGCTATACCGAGCAATACAAAAAAATACCTAGTTTTTCCTAGAGAAAACTCGGTATGTGCTCGGTATAGCTCGGTATTGCTCGGTATAACTCGGTATTGGTCTTCACATGATGATATTTCTCGTTATTACCAAATAATACCTAGCAATACCGAGCAAAAATCAAGTTTTTTTTGCAGTGGGAGGACGCATCTTTACGTCAGGTGGGAGGACGCAATAATTTTTCTCGTTTGGGACAGCTTTAGGCCACTATTTTTTATTACTTTTAAGAAATTTTTGTACAAAAAACAGCTTCACAAAATAGTAAAAAAGTCATCCTTCTTAAAGCAGCTTTCTAGTATGAAAACTAAAATTTTTGTACTAGAAAGCTGATTTAAGAAGTAAGAAAATCATCTCAAATGAAACCTAAGTAAGCAAGCTTGAAGTGGAGTGGATTATTAAAATGGTTTATTAATAAAGACTTTATCATTCATGATGCTTGTATTGTGCATCAAGCATTGAGCAATCTTTCAATGGAATCTAGCTTAATTGTTACTAATAATTCAAGGAATTGAATTAGTTATCAAGGAAGAGAAGTTCAAAAGTCAAATATAACTATTCTTATCTTGAACTTCTCCCGAATAATAAAAATAAAATCTTATTTTGCAAATTTAGGCTTAGCTTCATTTGGGATAACTTTTAACCTTTTTTTTTTTTTTTTGCTATTTTAAAGAATTTTTGGTACTAGATAGCTGCTTTAAAAAGCACTAAGAAAATTATCATAAATGAAATCTTAGTCATAAGAAAACTATGGAACTTAGGGTTACTTTGATAAATTATATTTAATAATATATTATAAAAAATAAGGGATGAGACATTTTGTGATATTTGAAGTAGATGTTTATCTCTAACTACATAAAATTAAATGATGACTTTGATAGATTGATAGAGTTTCATTAATTTTAAAAACATATTTCCTAATTCAAGCAAGCAAATAATCTTTTGAAAACAATACATTAGTTAAATATATTCAAAATAGCAATAATAAATGAACAAGCTAGACAATGTGAGACTAATCACATTGCTTGGGAAAAGTGAAAAAAAGTTATATAAGAAAAGTTTAGGCTTTTAATGTATACTAATGATCATCAAATCATAAAATTAAAGAGATGCCTATGCAATATTACACAAAACAAAATAATGACATTTTAATAGAATTTATATTAGATTGAACTTAGAAATTGTTAAATTTATTTTGAGATTAATATTTTATATAATTGAAAATTATTATTTAATTGTCATAAAAAATTTTATTTAAACAAGCACCAACATAAATTTTGATGAATTTTATAAACTTTAAAGCACTTGGTTTTTCGATCAAAAAATTTTGCAATTAATTATGAGGATGTCTAAATTTTATTTTTGATAAATTTATATTTAAAATAATGGAATTTAATGAGGCAAATCAAAGAGAGCCAATAATGTCTTCTTCATGGCTAAATTAGAAATTTCTTTAGGCTTTTGTATATTCAAATGTTATGGAAAAGCACACAGGCTAAGGAGTACTTCTCTTACAAACCGGAAGCATAATGGCATCGGGTTAAGGTTTCATGTGGGACGGTTTTTTTGTTGCTTTTTAAAGTAGCTTTTAGTATAAATATTTCTGTTTTAAGAAGCAGTAAGAAATCGTCTCAAATGAACTCTAAGATTTAGACTTTGTTTGGGATGACTTTTTTATTGCTTCTTGAAGCAATTTTTTAATATAAAAATTGAATTTTTTGTACTAAAAATTTGTTTCAAGAAGCAGTAAAAAACTGTCCCAAACGAATCTTATATTGCAACAGAACCAAGATTAGCTGCCAAGTCTCCATTCCATTATATAAAACAAGTTGATTAACAGTTAATTACTTCCAAGGTTTTTCCTTCTAATATCTATAAACCAAAAATAGTAACATAACATATCATCTATTGAAAAGCAGCCTATTCAATTTGGCATGAACAATTGTTATAATCATAATTAATACTCATTATGATCATTCTCTATCTAAGTTACTAATTGTAATCACAATAGTTGGTTTTGCCGGGCTATGATGTGGCTGGGGCTCGCTTTTTCGTCGGCTTGGCTCGTGGCAACATTTGGTGGTCGTCTTTTGTTCGGTTGGGTTGGCTTCTTCGTGTTTCGCGTCACCAAATTGGATGGTCTAAGCTTATCTTTCGGAAAGCTGGAAACCTCGGCCAACTACTGAGCCCTTAAGATTGAATTCCGCTTCTATTTTCTTTTGTTTCTTGTAATTTTTTCTTCTTGTAATTTTTTCTTCTTTGCTTCGTGTAACCTTTTTGGATATTTAATGAAATACTTTGTTTGTGTAATATATATATATATATATATATGATCATTCTCTATCTGCCACTTCTCTATACAATTATTGTCTGAGTTCATCAATCTCTCCTCAAAAGACATCTGTGTGCCAAGAGAGATTATTAGGCGCGGAGTGCGGATGGGAAGAACCGTCCGCACAAGCATTGAGTACCTTGCTAGGTACCACTCGGTACCGCTGGTTACCGCTAGATACCCAGTATTTGTGCGGACGGTTCACACTCCGCATCTAATAATTTTTCGTGTGCCAATAAAACTGAAAAGAGTTGACATATACTAATAATATAATATTACTCAGTAGACAGCAAGAAACCAAATAATCATTAATCAAAAAGGTATCTAAGCCTAATGTTCTCTTCCCAAAGAACTAAACATTTCAGCAAATGTTCAGAGACCTACTTCTCAACTAATACTGAAATTAAATTGATGTCCATTATCAGATTCAGTAACTCAGATATTATTAAACTGAATAATAATGACAATGAGTTCATCAATTATGATAATGAGGCAGGCCAACTAATTATAAGGTATCAAATGCATTATAATAATCTATCTTTATAAGCACATAAGATTAAACTATATAATCTACTGCAAATCTCACTAACTCCTCACATATATGATAGATTATCAAAGCATGGAGAGAGTACTCAGAGAGGCAGTGAACTGCTTCCCTTTGTCTCTGCTGTATAGTTTAGATGCTCCCTATGATTTGATAAAATTTTAGGTCATTAGGTAGAACTAATAATGGTTCACTGCTGATATTATATTATAAATAAATAGTTCTACATATTGATATCATATTTAGCACTAATCTCAATGCAAATCTAGCCGAAATGAAGCCCATTTGAATGTAATTTTCATTTAAATATACTTAACGCAAAATTCTGTCCTATAATTTACTTCTTCTTTTTTTTTTTGGAAATGCAATGATGTCAATTTGTAGAGAAATTATTAGATGCAAACTATATACATAGCTATACATTGAGGAGTTATAATTATTTTAAATTAATAATTAAAAAAAAAAATAGCTATACATTGAGGAAGATTGGAGTCTGTAGTTGTATATAGAGTATATAGCAATACATGATTGTGGACTTAAAAAAAAAAAGAAATATATAATGAGTACATAACTATATAATAAATATTCACATATAAAATTATCATATGCTCTCCACCCTAAATAATTTCACTGATTTCTAACAATCTAAACATGAGAGAATCGGAAATGAATGTAATTAAGGGTAAATGGGAGATGTGGTTTTACAAGTAAGAGAAAATTCATGCATTTTCAAAATCGGGTTTGGGCCGAACCCAACCTACTTTTGCAAACGAGTTATAAATTTAAACCCAGACCGACCCATCGCCGTGCAGGACTACGCACGCTTGCATGAGTGCAAGTAGCAAGCCGAGGAGCAGGCCGCACGGCCACGCTAGACTACAGGTTCAGCACTTCGGCCGTTCAGGCTAGGCCACTAGGCTTTTGTGCAATGGTGTGCCCGTGTGAATGAATGGTTAAATGTGGGAGACGATGGATGCATGAATGTGCTACTTCGACCGTTGCAGCATGCGAGCAGGAGTATAGGAGCAGGACTGTGCATGAGCAGGAGATTCAGGTCAGATCCAAGTCAACTTCGGGTTTGCATGTTGACTCATAGCATACCCAATTTTTTAAAACATGTTAAAATTTAAAATTCAAATCTGACCCATTTATCAAACGGATTGACTCTAATCCAGAATTTTTGGGTCATGTCAAATATTAACACCACGTATGTATTGGTGCTATCTTAGTTGCTTGATGGAAGGAATTATATAAAATTGAAATATTTTATATCAAAGTATTCAGAAGATAAGGATTGCAATGCATGCAGACCAGCTTCACATTTTCCTGTTGAATTTTGAAGATTAATAATCAATATTTACATATTCAATTTTGATTTTCTTTGTGATAGTTCAAAGTTGATGCGAAAATAGTTAACTTCAACCTTTTGTATACTAAGCGGTTGTTTAATTTTTTAAAAAATATATATTTATATTATCCATAACCGCTTTTAAAAAGGTTCATCACATCAACTTCCCAATCACCTTTAAAAAAAACACTACAAACATCCTAAAAAAATCCTTAATCACCCAATAAATAAAAACCCAGAAGACTAGCTGGAATTAATAATAATTTGTGTTCAAATTTAAGTCAACTGGATTGACATGCGCTGATGTAGTGTAGCAGGTGTGCATGATTTGCTATAAAATAAATATTAGACATACAAATAGCAGGTGAAGCTGATGGATAATCTAAGATATTGAGGTAGTTTACACAAAAAAAAAGGGATACCGCAGTATAATTATTGAGTTTTTCCGGCGGTTAAAACCAGAACTAATTTCTTTGCAGCGGTCGCTGTAATTGCTATGCGCTGCGACGATATTCCGCAGTGATTTAAGGACCAACAAAATAGATTGGACAAAGTATCATATTTAGCAGCGGTTATAACATATGTTTATTTGTTAATAAAGAAATTAAACCTTACTACTACAAAATCCATGAGATATTTTCAAGTACAGCAGGTTCATATAATGTGGTAAGTTTTAACTGGCCACAACTCTCCTTGGCCTATTGGTTGAGAGCTTAGGCTTCTAACTAAGAGGTCCAAGGTTCGAGTCTTTGTGTATGCGTTGTGTGTGAGTTTGCCTTAAATGGCCTAAATGTCCCAAAAAAAAAAAAAGTTTTAACTGGATACCGAAACTGAAGCAGACAGTAGTACTCTAGTTTATGAAGCAGAAAGAACTTGGCAGCAAGTGTCAGCTACCTATGCTATTATTTTTATCTTAACTTGCATGCTATGTAGTTTATGTCTACTGACATTAAATGATATAGTATATTGCCTCATTCAAGTTTCTGGTGAACAACATCTATCCTTTCGTATCTACCTGTTTATATATTTTTTGGATCTAAAATTGAGCTAAAATTAATGGATCCAAAAATCTTTTGGAGAAAAAATAAAAATAGTTGAACGATATTTGAGACTACTAGACAAGCAAAGGTGTAAGAAGGGTCTAAGGATTGGATTTGATCTCTTAGGTTTCAACTGGGACAAAATTCTTATAGATTTCTAAAACAGTTTTTTTTTTTTTTTGAAAACAACGAAAAAATAATGACTAAAAGTTATCCCAAACGAAATCTTAATCTCTCAAATGAATTGCTAGGAAGAATTTAGTTGAATCCTAATGGAAAAGAACAAGCTGAATCAAGAGAAGTACACAAAATTGTGTGTGCGTGAAGGCAAATTATTGTGTCCGGTCACCTGACATGCGGACATCCAATCCGGACACGCCACCTCACCCGGATGCACTGGGACCCGGTATTTTTGAGTGACGTGGCCCGTTTTTATTGTTGTCCGGACGAATCCGGACACCGGACACAATGATTTGTCGTGCTTGAGAGAGAGAGAGACCAGGGGGTCTAAGATTGTGTAGGCAATTTTGTCACTCTCATGTTTGGGCTTGACATTTGATGCGAAAGACATGATCAATGCTACAATGTGAGCCAAATTGGAGTTGGCTCATTGTTAGGATAACCAAACATATGCCGGTTATATAACAATTTGGTAGTCATCTCTATTGCATAGAGGACAAATGGGAGAGTTTTTTGGGTGAATACTTCAAGTGAGTGTTACCAACCAATTGCTTGTCGACTATCCCTCACTGTGTATAATTTATGGATGTTAATTAGACGAGTTAGATAGCTAAATGTTAAGGACCAAGTATGTCAGAATATATTTTTCTATGGAGACTGGTGTCTTGAATGTTAGACAACTCTTTAAGGGTGCTTACAAATTTAGCTTGGTTTGAGTTAGTTCAACACTCATTGGTTGCTAAGACTCAGTTTCAGTCCACATTTTGAGTTAGTTCTCTCTATGGGCTCCGAAAATTTGCTCCCCGGCCTCCCCTCTGCTTTTGAGGGCGAGGAGTTTTAACGGATTATGTTTCGAGGTAAATTTTCAGAAGGCAAATTGGGTTTGAAATAAGACACTGCCTAGAGATTTTGCCCTCATTTTGCGAGGACTTTATGATCTTAGTTCTTGCTACCTATAGGCGCAAGCCCTTATAGTTAATTACCCCTCCCGATCACGAGAGAGAATTTTCGATTAAGACTAGTCATCAAACAGACATGTAGAAATACATGGTATCTGGCGTATAGTAGCAACATTGATTTGGTATTTGAGAATTTGATATTTAAAATTGAAAATTTCACCATCTTGCACTAAAAGTGGATGATGGGGGACTAATGATGAGCACAGTTAAGATCCCATGGTCCCGTCATCCCAGGCCATCATGATCCCTAGTCTACTTAGTTAGAGGAGGTAGTCGACTCAACCTGACAGCAGGATCATTGTCGACAGCCATGGGTTGTAGCGTCCAAGGCTACCTTATAGATTTGGGGTGGATATTTGTATAAGGGGACAAATTTGAATCCACCTTAACTAACAGAGGGCTTCGTGCCCTATCAAGCATGTCCTATTGATTCATATCTCAAGGATTTAATGTCATTGAGAGCATACGGGCTCTAATCATGACCATAATTTAATAGTGTCATTTGACAACAAATCATCCGTTTCAAAAGGCCCCGGTCATAACCGTTTACATGAAGTGCCTTTTAGCGACAAAAACATTGGTGTGGTGCCATTTGGCGGTGAAACTATCTGTTATACGACATGTGCCACATCCTTACTTGCAAGAGACAGATTGAAAATGAATCCTAGGGATATTCTCGACTAGACATTAGCTCTTTGTGAGCTAATGTGATTTTTTCATATTTGTCCACCTCGGCAAACTGTTGCGGAGGGTGGACTTATTTGTGCTTTAAGTGTTTGATAATTTATTTTAATTTTAAATATCTTGGTCTTGAATAATTAATTGGAATTTTGGATTTCATGGGCATTTGGGGAATGATTATTTGGTTGAGATTTTTCTATCAACACGGCTATTATCGGGGTGTTCATTAGTTGTTATATTTTTTGTTAATTGAACCTTGACAACTATGTTTACTTGTGGACAAAGGATAAGGTTAGAACCTAAATTCATTTCTTAACCCGTACGACATTTTCAGATGTCTCATGTATACCTATAACACGCTCGTCGGGGCCCACGCGAGTATAGGTTATTGGAAGCATTTCGCCAGATGAATTCATGTGTGTGCATAATACATTTTTTTAAATGCAATTGTAGTGTCAAATAACATACTTGAGTAAAATCCTCTGCATATTATAAATACACGCAGGAGGTCATTTTAATATAAAACATCGATGTCGGATGAAATGCACGTATTCTGTAAGTTATGACACGTGCATATGCAACATATTAATATATAAATGCAATGCATTTGCTACATCTCGCAATGCTAGATAATATGTTTAGATGACTTATTATGCATGTTCACTGTCTGTATGAGGGCATTTTTTAAATATTTGCATGTAGTGCAAAGAGGTGTTTTGTATTTTTAAATGTAGCCGATTGTACAGGTGACTATTGTTGTGAAATATGTAGAATTTTTATTGTGGGCTTTATTGACGCTTTATGTCTGCTTGTATGAAAGTTACAGACTCAGTGGCATGGCATTATGCTCCAGCGAACCATGATTTTTACTACTAATTATTTGTTTTTTCTTACAAGTGAATCATAACGTTATCACCCGACATAGCCATAAGGTACATGATTATTCTAATGTAAGCTCCCTTTTTTCATTCTTTTGGAAATCAGATCTACAAGTTATATAGTCCTTAGACTACATGAGGACATCCAAACAACATAATGTCATTTTGTGATTGATGAGGTATTCTCATCTGCTGAGATCAAAGGCTTGGCTAGTGTATCGTTAGATTCCCTATCTAAATGGATGTATCAGAGTGCATGAAGATCTTCAGTATCTCAATGACATCCTAGTATTTGATACACACGTGAGACATGGAAGCCTCTTCTGTAGCTCCATAATAGTATAATTGAGGAGTCCATTCTATATATTTATGATACATATGTAAGACACTGAGTTGAGGAACTGGATCTCTATGTCTTAGCCCAAATAGCACATCATATTTTTGGAAAGCCTCAGTATTTCTGAAGAGATGGTAGAATGAGACTTTTTTCTTCAAGTACTCTCTTTTTTTTTTCAAGTACTCATTCTTTGATTCTATAGAATCATTCATAAAATCATTCAATTTCGCATCATAGTGGAATCTTCCTTTGATAATGTATCAACGGAATTCTTTCGTGCATCGAATTGCCTTTATACCTAACATACTCACAACATCTTAATCATCATTGCTTGTGGACATTTGCAAGGAATATTATTATTTGCGAGCAAATATTGTGCGTTAGCATGCTAATATAGGCTACCAGATGAACTGCATTTATCATTGGGTTCTCCTTGTATGTGGACTAGCGAGTTGCTGCATTTGCTAGCATGTCTTCCAATAATACTGGGAACTGCCACATGCATCTGCCAGGTAGATGTCATTAGTAGTAGGGAGATTGTTATATTCGTTACATATTGTCCATCTTTGCTTGCAGGGGATCTACCATACTTGCAACACATCCATCACCGCTTCTTGTAGATGTCCGTGGAGAGCATTGTTGTTTGCAGGTGAGTTAGTGTACTCGTCTGTAGGGGTGTCAATATCGGACCCGACCCGAATCCGACCTGAAAATTTTGGGTTTGTGTTGACCCGAACCCGAAGCCGGTCGGGTTTGGGTCCGGAAAACCGACCCGTTTGAAGTCGGGTTCGGGTTGACCCGTGAACCCGAGAATGACCTGAAATGACCCGGAATGACACATAAACCCATATGCCTGAAATGACCCTGCCCTGCCTGCCCTGCCTGCCCCGGCTGCCCCGCTTGCCCCGCGCCCGCCTGCCCACCTGGCCGCGTTGTGTCGCGTCCCAAGGCCAACGTCGCGTCACAACCAGCGTCAGTTCCGCGTCCCATGTCAGTTGCAGGCGTCAGTTCCGCATCGCGCACTCGCGCGCATCCCGTGTTAATTCCGCGTCGCGCGTCTCGCTTATGTCGGCTTATGCTGCCGCTGGTCAGTTCCGTGTCAGTTGCCATGTTTGCGGGTCGGATCAAGTTGACCTGAACCCGAAGCGGGTCGGGTTCGGGTCCAGAAAATCGACCCGTTTACAAAAACAAGTCGGGTCGACCTGAACCCGAATAGTGCTAGGTCAATTTTGGGTTTGACCCGAACTCGACTCGTGACCCGAAATTGACAACCCTACTCATCTGCAAGAAGCTTATGCATACGCTAGATGCTTAGTTATCATTGAATGTATGGGCATCTTCACAATCATTACACATGTAGTGTGCTCATCTGCATGTTATTGTTGACTAATAGTGACATGCATTTATTATTGATTTCCCTACACTTGTTGCTTGGTAGCATATATCGGGTGCAACGAATCTCCTACAATAGCTTGTAGGTATTTGCACATGTTGCATGTTATTTGTCATCACCCATAAGTGGACTACTATAACTTAATCATTCTACTATAGTTACTTATAATTGTTGTATGTGCTTGTGTCCATGGGGGATCTGTTGTACTCATGATATATCCACTATTGTTATCCACAAATATCATATCAGTCGTCATTGCTCAAAAAGAAATGGTGCCATTCATCTACAAGTGAACTAACACTAACATTGCTTTTGTAGAGATATTGCATCATTCATTGTAGGTTGTTCGTCTTTCACTCATATATTGCAACCATCGTGCATTTTCCACAAACATGAGATTTGTACATCAATTAATCATCATTTATGGGTGATTATTTGTTCACACGTCCCTTGTACTTTGTTCGGGTATCGCAGTTGTCGGTTGCATAGACATCCTAATGTTTGTTGCATGCTGCATGTATTTGCATCATATCCACTCTCATCATTCACAGGTGGCCTGGTGTACTTATTTATAGTGACAGGTTGTATACAAGCTATTAATGTTAACTACGAGGCATTATTACATTTAGTGCATATTGTCTTTATGTGAGTTGTTGCATGTATGGTAGGTCTTCCGTTATTGCTTGTAAACGACACTATTTTGATATATAGGCGAATTGTTGCTTGAATTAAGCCTTTCATTGATGCACGTGGGAGGCACCAATGCATTCTACAACCGACTGTTGTTGCTTGCAAGTATAGTGCATTCAACAGCACAGGGCCTCTTGTAGGAGTATGTGGCATTTATCATGCATTCATCAACATCATTTGTTGTGTCTCGTATATTCACAGGTGTTGATGATTGATGTTTATTTGTAATTGTTTAGATGTTGTAGATTGATTATCATTCATTGTCTGTGTGCATCGAGGTTTTATTCATCATGAGTCTCCTGCTATTCATTCACGCATATTTGTTTGAATGACTGGAATCGTATTTTAGGATTTGCATTTTTTAGTTTATTATGCATTTCAGAAATTAGGATTTTGTTCCCTGTTGTTTAACTTGAATTAGGTCCCCTGTTATTCATTCAATTTTTTGTGCATTCTCACTCTAAATTTTGACAGCATCCCGTCATAGCCCCCGTTTGGGAGAAATTTGGAGAGTCATAGCTTTCCCTCCACATCAAGAAAGACGTGCACGGTCACCGTTGTATGACATTGCCACCGTATACTTCAATTCCACCGCACCAAGAAAGGCGTGCATAGGTCTTCATGAGTACCTGTTTGAAAATGCACAATTATTTCTTCACTGGTACTGAGGCGTGTATGGGTACTTAAACTTTACCCTGCCATGCTAAGAAAAGCGCACACGAGAATTACATGTCTTGTCGCAAGCACTGTAGCGAGTTTCCTCCTACCATGCTAAGAAAAGTACGAATGGGTGGTTGCTCGCCACGCTGTAAGCATCGAGGACATGGTTTGAAATTTTATACCTGCGCAAGGGTTGATAATTATGTTGTCAGTTGGGTTGTGTTGGAACTACGACGACAATGATATTTATGTCAAAGACTTGGTCGAGGTTGAGGTCGATGTCAATGATGCACGAGGCTCGAAGCACATTTCTTTTCTCTTTTATTAATTAATTATAATTAATCATTATTAATAATAATTGATTATAATTATTTAATAATTAATTATAACTAATGATAATGAATCATAATTAATAGTTATTAATTATAGTTAACTTTGATTAAAAAAGGATTTATACATGATTGTTTGGATACAGAAATTATGTAGGATTTGAACAGGATTTATGCAAAATTTGAACAGGATTTAGGGAACTGTTAAATCTCACAACTAGTTAAATCCTCAATCTCCCCATTCAGCTCGGCAAATTTATGGGATTTGGCTAAAGAAGCGGACAAAAGGGAGGAGGATGACTACCTCAATAATGAGCAAGCTCCAATCATGGCTTCCAATCCAACATGAGAAAACGTCGCCGAAGGAGGTGGAGATGTGTGGGTCGCCGAGAGCAATGCTTTGGCACAATGAAGGAGGTAGGGAAATGGGAGGTTGAGGCTTGCGGCAAGTTAAGGTCAGAGGTGGTCGTGCGAGATGGATAAGGAAGAGGAAGCTTAGGCTGTTTGGAGGAGGCGAACAAGGAAAAGCTGTGGGAGGAAGAATGTGAGTAGAAGAAGAAAATAGCCGGCAGCCTCCTTTGATCTCGTTTTAACGCAAGTATACGACCAAGATCGAGGCGTCGTGCGAAGGGGAGAGGCGTCGACGTGCGCAAGATGGCGTAGGACATCCGAATCGAGAGATCTGCGTGATTTCATGGATGATTGCGACATGCAGAGGAGAATGGAGTCAAACTGGTATACAATTTGAGCGGGTTTTTTTCGTTTCGTATTCTGTATACAGGTTAACAAATGCCCTCCAACAAATGTGGTATACATCTAGAGCGAACCACATTTGTTGCATGCTAATTGACCCTGTGAATGTCTAGATATTTGTTCTAGATGTCACACCGATGGTTTCCTCTAGCGAATTTCTAAGAGTTTACTTGGATGTCACGCTGAGACTTTCATTTAGCAAATCTCGAAGAACTTGTTTGGATGTCACGCTAGTTATCTTCGTGAATTTTTATAAGTCGATGTTAGTAGATTTCAGTATCTATTTTCCATTCTACCACCGTCACTTTAGCTTCTAGCCCATTCATAATGGCTCAATGTCTTTCTTTGTCATAATTATATAGGGATGTAATATTTCTGCTGTATAATTGTCGGTGTTATTCAAAATTTACTCGAGCTTTGTAGATTCATCAGTTAGCGGGACTTTGCTGCCTCATTTACTGATTGTATCTTGCCCAGCATGTACTTTATGATGATTATACACTTAGTTTACTGAGGATCTTTCATTCTTCCCTCCTTCAGCTGCATTTTATATATAAATTTTAAATATTTATTTGGGGGTCTCGGCACGTGGTGTGATGCTTACTCAAATAAATATTTGAAATGCTCTCAGTCTTTAGGCACACTTGTAGATGACATTCAAAGTACTCTTTTTACAGCTTTAGTTTCAATTTTGAGATTTTGGTTCCTTATGCTATGTGCTTTGTGCAACGCACTTAATGGAGGATGACATGATTTGTGTTTACTAACTTGTCAGGAGATTTACATACCATCTGGCCTTTGCTTCAGCTTTGACCTAAGCTCTTTAGGCTTTATATTTGGTTGATGGAGGGAGATCATCGATCTAAAGCTTTGCGCATAATGAGCTTTTTTATGAAAAAAATCCTATTGTTTCAGCCTAGGGCTTTATATGAACTTTGGGATTATTTCTTTGGTCTTTTACTTTATGCTTTGGTGAACCTTTGGATCCATGGCGCATATCGCATGGCGCGGCGCGCACCATTTTGAACATGTCGTAAACTATATAAGAATTATAAAATAATAAGCAAGAATATGAAATTATATTGTCCAACATGACGCAAACTTTATATTTCACAATAATTTTGTTCCAGAGACAAGAATTCACATTTAAAGTTCTCACCCCTTCCTCCTCTCCTATAGAGTCCAATGTCTCTTAATCAAAGCATGCGCTCATGAAGAAAACTTATACAAAACATGCACTTTTGTGGGGGGTCAAGGGGCAGCACCTGCCCCCAGAACAAATTTTATTTGTAAGAATAATTTTGAAGTTCTGCTTATTTTTAAAGTTCGTAAGTCATTTGTATGGAAAGATACCTAGTGATACCAAGAAGGTACATAGCGGTACCGAGCATGTACCTAGCAGTACCAAGCATTTTTTTTTTAATTTTAAGAGGTGGACATCACATTTAAACAATTTGGCGCGTTATTTTGCGACGTGTGCCGTGCGCCATGTGCCATGGCTCACATGTGGCGTAAATAGCGCGCGCTATTTTAAACACATGTGCCTTGCCATGAACATGGCGCCGTAGGTGCGGCGCGCGCTATTTTAAACACATGCGTCTCGCCATGAACATGACGCCGTAGTTGCGCCGCACCGTGCGCCATGGCGCGCACTATTTTGCGCCATTGACAACTATGATCCATCGTCAACCAGTTTAACCCGACACGACCCGCCAACCAATTTAGAATAAAAAAGCAAGAAAGAGTTGGGTTCGGGTGTGAAATGTTGTGGTAAAAAGGTCGGTGGGGGTGTGGCAGCCTTGTGGTGCTCGAGCTTTAACTTGGTTGCGTGTGGAGTGCTGAGAAGCTTGGAGAGTAGTGTCAAGAGTTGAGACTGTAGCGAGGCCGATGGGTGCTAGTTCGAGGCTAGACTTTTCTATGAGGACAATGTCAAAAGATTCTTCTTTTGGCACAAGGGCACCGACTAAGAAACCACCGAAGTGGGCACGGATGCCGATGGCATCGATGATGAACCTAACATCAAGGACAATGGAGAGAATGGCACGAATGAAGGATTCTCTGACAAGCTCGTCGGTAGGGGAGCATCAAGCGGCGAAGGAGAGGATGGGTCGAAGGAAGATGGTGGCGCCGATGACAAAGACGATAATTGAGAGGAGGAATCAAATGTTGATACCGTAAGAAGAGTCATTGGAGTCATGCATGGGGATGGGGGTTTAGCAACTGCTAAGTCGGGTTAAAAAGGGTTGATTTCAAGTTCGTGCGTTTATCTAAACCCAACTAATTGGTTAAATGGATCTACCTGATCTCAAAAAATTTTAATTGGATTCTGATAGAGCATTCAGGTTGTGACATATATTAACACCCCTAAGAGATCAATGACTTTGAGTAAATGCAATCACCTACTAAAAAGAATATGGTTGACGTGTATAAGGTAATATTATTATTAATGCCATCATTATCTTACGTTCTATGCTACAAGCAATTCTATCTATAACGGTCTCAAAAAAACAAAAATAAAAATTTAGGGAATCGAACAAGCAATACCACTTTCTTCTGTACTAGAAAATACCCCCCTCTTCAGTATGGCAACCGCGACCCTCACTCCATCTCACCATTTGCTTATGATGGTAAGATGTCAAATCCTTCCTTCTTAATGAAAATAACCAATGATTTGGAGTCAAAAAATATCACAAAAACTTAGAAAATATTACATGGCATCTCAGAGTTAATAAGACAACATGAAATCTCTCAAAAGTAACATCACCTCCCTGAAGATTTTTACATTAATATATTACCTCAAAAACATTTTCACATCCCACAGAAAACAGATCAATCAAATATTTGTATTTAAATAAAGTACTCTATCATCTCTCGTGAATAATTTATCTTAAAAAATTGGCTCCGCATGAACAACAAAGAAGTCAAACAATAATGAACCGATTAAAAATATAAAGATTTCAAGCAATAACAAAAACAAAGCAAACTCGAAAAAACATCATTCATTTGTGTACAGCCGTTAATAGCCCTAAACTTTGGGATCATACCTCCATGGATGTACAATTTTCTTCAATAGTGCTAAATTAGAATTGTCTGCAGAAGTGCTGAAGCCTTTTTGAAAGGCATAGAAGCTGTTGCTGTTGAAAGAGGCTAAAACAAAAAATCTAGTTATATTCATAATTTACTAAAAAAAATCATTAAAAACATTCCAAATATCATCAAGAGAACTACCGGTAAAACAAGTTTGCCACCTGGGATGGAACACCATCTTTAACCCATTTCCAAGCTAGAATATTTTATCTAAAAAATTAATTATATAGCATCAAAAATACTAAAGATCGATTTGAAATTGCAATTTAAACACTCCTATAGTTTAGTTTCAGGATTAGAGATATGATCAACATGCTTACCAACACATTCCATAGATGTCTATTTTAGGAAGAATGATACAAAGGATGGAACTGCAATTGCAGACCATACCTCTGTAAAATTTAAGGTCAATATTCAAAATGAGGATGTTGACTAGGATACCAGTGAGAGGGTGACTGTTTCAGGCTAGTGAGCAGAAGGGGGGACGATAGAGGCAGCTTTCCTTCTCAACCTTCCACGTGTCACGCGAATAGCCTCTTCCATAGGTGTATCCTCAGGTTGAGCATTGGCGGCAGAGGAAGCTGTTGAAGCAGCAATCTGGTTTACTTCCCCATTTATTGATGGTCTAGATGTATTTTCTGAAGCAGTAGGTTGTGTGCTATTGGCCGATGATGAGTGGGTATGGGAAGGAGTTGGGGCTGCAGAAGGGCCACCTCCAGTTTTTATAGGTTCTTGATCAACCCTTTTGGTGGGACTGGAAGGTGGTTGATTAGGCTGCTGTGTCTGAGCTACTGCTGCTGCTGCTGCTTGAGGAGCAGGTGATTGTAATTCTGTTGCTGGTGTTTGTCTACTTTGGTGAGATGGTTGCCTCTGCTGTAGCAATGGAAAATATCAATTAATTCTCATGAAAGCGTCATAAAATTGTTGAATTAAGACAAAGTAAAATTACACGAGTAATAAAGGCTGAGTGACTCTGAAACAAAAGTTAATTGATTCTATTGTAGATCAATACATGATATATAGGGATTATAAGCAATGGTTAAAGAGATGCAGTTGCATGAAGAATATAAATTGAGTAGAACCAATAACAAGAAGCTTCCATTTGGCAGAACAAGCAAATCAGGTTTTCAAAAGGTGACTATTATTATAATTAATCATTAAATTGAGACATCTCATTACAAGATATTGAATTATCCGAAGTATGAAGAGAAAGCTCAAATAAACAATCTTCAAGTTCTCAAAATATGACCAAGAATCTTGATTTGCTGCTCTCATAACTTGTTAATTCAAAGCAATACACAGCATTTGTCTGATTTAGAACTTCAGCTCTGAATGCACCAAATGCACCGTAACATAAGTATGAACTCCAATGCTTCCAAGCGCACAAATCCTACCAATATGATAGTGATTTACATGCCATGCAGGCATTTGTTTTTATTTTTATTTTTTTATTATAAGAGTATACGTTTTAGATATCTCGGGTCTATTGTTCAAGGTGATGGTGAAATATAAGAGGATATTATTAATAAAATTCAAATTAGATGGTTGAAGTGGAATCAGGCTTGTTGTATGATAGAAAATCACCCCTCAAACTTAAGGGTGAATTCTATAAGATGGTGATGAGACCTATAATGCTTTATGGCACAGAATGTTGGCCATTAAAAGAGAAGCATAAAAGTAAGATAAGTGTTATGGAGATGAGGATGCTCAGGTGGATGAGTGGCTTCATTCTTTAAGATGGAATGCAAAACAAGAATATATGTGAAAATGTTGGAGTAAGTGGAAAATAAGATTAGAGAGAGTTGCCTTAGATGGTTTTGACACATAAAACTATTATGAGAAGAAATTAGATGTAGACCTAAAAAGATTTGGTTAGAAAATATTAGAAACGATATTTTCTTATTAGATATAAATGAGAATTTGACTCTTAACAGAACACAAAGGAGAAAAAAGATTCATTTTAGTTGTCGTCTTTGTTGTTGTAAGAACATCATTATCATTAGCAGTAGTCATTATTTGGATTCAGTTTTATGAATCCTCGCTAGGCCCTTATTTCAGTTAATCTTTAATTTGTACAGATTTTTCTACAATGTTGTGCACAGCTTAGCCAATGTTACTTGATATCCTCTTCTCTCCTAACTGATCTTTCCACATAAATTCATTAAATCCATCTTATTTTATATTTTTAATGCATGTCAAAACCACCTAAGTCTACTTTCTACTACTATTTTTTTCAAAAAGTGTTTTATTCTCACACTCTCTTATATAATCATTTGTCACGCTATTCATCTAAACCCGAATTGAGATAAAGGGATTTAGTGATCCTTCTCTCAATCAAAATGTTAGTGATCTAAGCCTAAGATAGAATAGAGTATTCCTTCCTCCCTCAAACCTAGCTCAAGAGTTTATAATGTTTTATTAGCAAACGTAACCGAAGTAAAAATGGTAATAATTTGAAGCTGGTGTCCGATTTATGCCAACCTAAATTGGATGTAGGGTATAGGGAATAATGAGATGGTTTCCAAGGGATTAGAAAGAGTTTACCGTAAAATCTGGGAGAGTGAATTGGAGAGATTGATTGAAAGAGAGCTTGAATAGAACTATGACCAGACAGGAAAAGATCTTCTATTAAAGCTTGACCATCCTTCATCTCCTTGATTGGAATTCAACCAAGACTTGTTGAAGACATATGAGAGAACATTTTGATTGGTTTTCCTCTTGGTTATTCATGGTTCCTCCTCCCTACCATGATCCCATAATTTGACTGAGAGAAGAGAGAGGTCAAACACCTAAAAAATAGAGAAGGGGACCAACTAAAGAGAGGAAAAAAGAAAAGAGTAATGAAACTATTACGTAAAATAAATTTCCATCAGATTTCCATGAATCTCATTGTAAAATATAAGATATAACAACTACTTTGTTTACTTTAAAAGTAGTTAAGTTGTTAGAAACTTAATCGAATGACTCATCCAATTTGTCAATCATAACTCCAATAAAAAGGATAAGGAAAACGCTGTGACAGGCCAATACATTTAATGGAATTAGCTGGCTGGCCACCACTCCCGTGATTTCTATGATGAGGTAACACGACACTTTTAACTGCAAGATGTAATGCTTCATTAAGCATTAATAAACTGTTAATGTTTTTACTTAAAATATCAAGAGGAAAGCTTTATTTATCATTAGGATTAGTTCGGCATTATCTTACAATTCTAACATATATTTATTTCTTGAATAAGAGGCTAATATATATATATATATAGCACTAGGTGCGTAAAAGACAATTGCTTATTATTGAATATTGAGATGCCCCTTTTAACTTTCCTCTATCTTCTCTCCTTGCCTTGTTTGAAAGCTGTTACGGAACCAATCAAACTGGCCTAGGAGGGGCCGGTCCAGTTCTACAAGAGGCGGGCTAAGCCGCCTCCTTGATGTGTTTCCGCACAGCTTGTAGGCCCCCTTGAGGCGGCAATAGGAGAGAGGGGAAGAAATTTTGAAATTAGTTTATATTAGGAAAGTGGATTTAATTAATTAAAAGATTTGATATCGTTTGTATTAATTAAATAATATCTTATATTAGGAAGTTTTTAAGAAGTTGGATTTAATTAATTAAAAGATTTGATATCTTTTATATTAATTAAATAATATCTTATATTAAGAAGTTTTTAAGGAGGTGGAGTTTTAAGGAGGTGGAGAGGGCTATTTAATGGGCATGGAGGGGCTAAGGTAGGTATGCTTAGATTTGAGTTCCTCTTTAGAGTCTTTTGAGGTTTGAGGGCTCTAGACCTTGCGTCTAGAGATTGGGAGAGAACGATCATCCTCTCGAATAGAGGATCACTTGTATCTTGCTTTGTGTTAATTTTGTTTTATTTTCGTTGTTGCAATCCACTGTTTTGGGGTTGATTTCGCCCAGATTTTGCTTTATTCCCGCTGTTTTCTTCCAATTAGTGATAGGTGTGCTTGCGAACTCAAGTATTCCCTTAGGGTTACTTGCGAACTATGATACACCAACACTTCTCCTCAAAGAGGCGTGCAGTGTCCGACACCGTATCCGACACGACACTCGCCCGACACTCCTCCGATACGTGTCGGACACATCGAAAACGTGTATTAAATACAAATTGGACACGCGTGTCCGACACGCCTATCTTAAATATTTTATGAATTTTTTAAAATATAATTTCTTGTATTTGACGGGATTTAAACTAAATTTCTTATTTCCTATCCACGACACCAAATCAACGTCCGCACTTAATACCTAATCATCGAATATTCTCATTTTTATTTATTTTTGACAGTGAAGGTATTTTCATCTCCTCTCTAGGTGACTAATAAACGACATCGACATCTAACTCTCGACATCCTAATACTAATCATTTTAAGCACAAATTTCAGTTAAATGACTTACATTTTTAAATTATTTTTTAAAATTATACTTATTTAATTTTTATACACTATTTTTTAAATATAAAAAATATAATACCGTGTCCAACCTGTGTCCGTGTCCTATATTTTCAATAACTGACGTGTCCCGTATCCGTGTCGTGTCGTATCTGTGTCGCCGTGTCCGTGTTTGTGCATCATAGGTTGCGAACTCAAGTATTTCCTATCAAAAGCCTTCTCTCTCACCGCTCCCATTATCAATCCCCACCCCCCATCAATCCCCACCCCCCCCCCTATTGATAGCCTTCTCTTCTTGATAAAACTCCTTTTTTGACCTACGGCAGACATCCTCCCTAATTTGAAACTCTTCACTTCCCCCCCTATTGATAGCTTTAAATAAAAACCTTAAAAAATTTCCCACCTTGATGTATAATGCTGAAGAGTCTAGGGTTTGAAATACAACTAAAATGATGATAAGAATTGGGGTCTCCGAAAATTCGGCCCCGGCCTCCGCCTGCTGCTTTTCTTCGGGTGAGTTTTAACGGATTAAGTTCCAGGGTAAATTTTGGGAAGGCAGATGAGTTTGTAGATAATACACTATCCAGAAATTTCGCCCTCATTTTGCGAGGACTTTATGATCTGAGTTCTAGTTTTCTATAGGCACAAGCCCCTATAGTTAATTATCCATCCGGATAACGAGAGAGAACTTTCGATTAAGGCTAGTCGTCAATCAGATACGTAGAAATACATATTATCTGGCATATAGTAGCAGCATTGGGCTTAGAAAATTTAAAAGTTTGACATTTAAAATTAGAAATTTCACCATCTTGCACTTAAAGAGAATGATCGGGGAATGGATGATGGACCTGATAAAGATCTCATGGTTCCGTCATCTCGGGCCATTGTGTTCCCTGGTCTACTTAGTAAGAGGAGTTAGTCGACCCAACCTGACAGAAAGATCCTTGTCGGTAGCCATGAGTTGCTTCGTCCAAGGGCACCTTGTAGACCTAGGTTGGATGTTTGTCTAAGGGGAAAATTTTGAATCCACCTTAGCTGACGAAGGGCTTTGTGCCCTATCGAGCATATTCTATTGATTCATATCTTAAGGATTTGATGCCACTAAGAAACATATTGGCTCTGAATAGTGAGGGGGTGAGGTGGACTATTTGAGTGGGATGATTTGGATCAAGAAATTATTAGTAAGCTTAATAATTATTAGTAATGATGTAAACGACTAACACTGTTAACTACTTGGGGATATTGACAAAATCACTTACAATAAGTAATATTAGCAACTAACATTAATAATGATACTAAAACAAAATTAAGAGGAAGCATAATCTTACTGTTTTGGGGTTTTGGCTAGTTTGGGTGAGGTGGACTATTTGAGTTGGATGATTTGGATCAAGGAAAACTTGATGAGCTGTTAGGTGGAGTTGTGGGTTGTAGACTTGGGTTGGAGCTTTAGAAGTGGGTTAATTGAGAGAACTAAGTTGGGCTTTTAAGTTTACAGTGGGCTGGGCTATATTATTAGGTATGTAGTGGAGATAGGGCTCGGTTAAGGTGTAGATAGATGTAGATTTGCTTGGGGCTGTCGGGTTGGAGATTTGGAGGAAGGAAGTCGGGCTATTGGGGGCTTCCGGTCGAAGGATCTAGGGCAGGAGGCTTGGTCGAAGATTGCAGGCGTCGGACGATTGTAAGGAGAGGTAGATGCAGCTTGTTGGGTTTGATATGAGCAAAGAGTTCGATCGGGATTGCTCTGGGATTCCGATCATAAGGTTCGACAACATGAGTCGGGTGAGGCTTCAGATCTTGAGGATGGAGTTCCGAGCTTGGATCTTAGGGTCTTCGACTACAGGTGGTCGATGGTGTGGATCAAAGCAGGAGATAGAGGCTGGATTGGGAAGGAACGTTGAAGGTAGGTTTGGCTTTAGGTGACTGGAGATCAAGAGGAAGAGTTGAAAGTTAGGAAGTTTGGCGTCGATCTTAGAGCTTGGTCGGTAGTGAAGGTCGGGTCGGAAGCAACGACGGGAGCTCAAATGGTTTGGTCGTGGGGAAAAGTTCGTAAGGTTGGAGGAAAGTAGTGAATGGGGGTTTTGTGTGGAGATTTTTTTTGCGAGAGTTTAGCGTGGTAAGGAGGCAAGTGTGGAACCGAAGAATCCAACAAATGAACCTCCTTCGTTCCTGTTTTAACGATGAGCTCGAGCAAAGTTTCGCAGGAAACTCAAGAGAATAGTGCGATTGATTAGGGTTCAACGGGATTTACGCAGCATCTCAACGAGATTTCAGTGATTCGACGAGTACGAGGATTTTAGCGGGATTTCAAGGATTCGACAGAGCTAAGGTACGTAATGATTTTTTTCTTCTTTTGGTTCTTTACAGAGAGGTCAACAAGAATGTAAACCATACAAAAGAAATAAGGACTCGCATATCAAAGACAATTAACTATATAAAAATTCACATTCATTAATATAAACCTGAAATATGAGAAATTGAACTAAAAAAATAACACAGTGATGCATGGTTTAAAATTGAGCAATATGAGGCTCGCCTTGAGGCCCGCCTTTCCGCAATTCCAGTAAAAAATGCATCGATGCTTACGCCTCGAGTTTTTTTTATGAGGCTTGCGCCTCAACTTGGTTGAGGCCCGCCTGGCCTCACTGGCATGAGGCTTACACATCACGCTATATATATTAAAACTTACATAAATCTTGAAGTAAATGTCCGACATTGGACTCTATAGGAGAGGAGGAAGGGAGAGAGCAGTTCATCATAATGATGATTCAAATGAATAACCCCTTAGTGATGACAGTGCTGATGACTTATGAGTTCTTATGTAATATGTCATTGTTATTTATTTTTGAAAATTAGAATTATATGTTAATGAAAAGAATACTGGGATTTGGGAAAGATAGAATTTTGAGTTGAACTATATTTCATGTTGTCTTATTATTGGGATATTTTGATTTCACTTCATATCTTATATTTTTTTTATGTTTTATATTATTCACTCATTAGTATATAAAAAATTTATCATTTTATGTTTACGCAATCTTTTGATTTTGAGACTTACGCCTCAAAACTCCTTGAGGCTTACGCCTCGCCTCACGAATGAAAAACGCCTCAATACCCTAATACGCAATTTTAAACATTGCAGTGATGTATTAAATCAGAAGAAATCAACAATAAATTAGAATAAAGAAAAATTAATGAGCAATAATATCAAGCCTTTATCAAATAAAATTTAGCTTTTAATGATTTATATAATAGATTAGATACTAAGGAGGGCGAAAGATGCATGTATAAGTTAACCAAGCAAAACGATATGAGAAGTAATGATTTAGTTCAAGTGAAGTGCATTAAGGATGAAGATCAAAAAATGTTTTTATTATAAGAGAATTTTCAACAAAGGTGAATGGGATATTTTGATAAGATTTTCAATAAAGCTTGTGAAAGTACGATTGACTTTAGTGACATTAGCACCCTGAATGAAAATATATATTTTTATTTTTATCGGCATATTAGTAAAATCGAAGTTAAAGAGACCTTAAAAAAATGAAGTGTGGAAAAAACTGTTGGACCTAATGATATTCCAATGGAGGTGTGGAAATGCTTGATAGATAAAAGAATTTCTTGGCTTAAAAAACTTTTCAATATTATTTTGAAGACTAAAAAGATGTCGGATGAGTGGAGTGTGTTTTTTCCTATTTTTAATAATAAAGGTGATGCAGAATAATATGCAAATTATAGATGAATTAAGTTAATGTATCATACTTTAAAACTTTGGGAGAGAGTTATTGAGCATAGGTTACGATATGATACTCATGTTTCTTAAAATCAATTTGGATTCATGGGTTTAGGGCCTACTATGGAAGCTATACATTTATTGAGAGGTTTGATGGATAGGTATAGGGAGAATAAGGAGGATATACATATGATATTTATTGATTTAGAAAAAGCTTATGATAAAGTTACAAGAGAAGTGCTATGAAAAGTTTTAGAAAAGAAAGGGATTAATAATACTTATACTCAAGTCATTAAGGATATGTATGCAAGAGTTGTTACTTGTGTTCTAACACAAGGAGGTTGGATTATTAATACTTATTTTTCTATTTCAGTTGGATTATATCAAGGATTAACTTTAAGCTCATATCTTTTTACTTTAGTCATGGACATTCTTACTAAACATTTGCAGGAGGATGTACCCTGGTGTATGTTTTTTGCTGATGATATTCTTCTTATTGATAAGACTAGAGAGGGAGTTGAAGGTAAACTTGAATTATGGAGGTCAACCTCAGAGTCTAAAGGTTTTCATTTGAGTATATCTAAAATCGAATAAATTGAGTGTAATTTTAGTAGTAATAGATCTAATGGGGGGATTGTGACTTTGGACGATCAAGTCATTATGTCCAGGGTGATGGTGAAATAGATGGGGATATTATTAGTATGGTTGACGTGGAGTAATGCATCGGGTCTGTTGTATAATAGAAAACTCAAACTTAAGAGAAATTCTATACGATGGTGGTGAGACCCGCAATGCTTTATGGCACAGAATGTTGGCCACTAAAAGAGAAGCATACAATTAAGTTAAGAGCTGCAGAAATGAGGATGCTCAGGTGGATGAGTGGTTTTATGCATAGAGTTAGAATGCGAAATGAGCATATACGTGAAAAGGTTGTTGTAGCTCCAATGACAGATAAGATTAGAGAGAGTTGCCTTAGATGGTTTGGTAAAATAAAAGGTCGGTCTTCTGAAGACCCGATTAGGAGAGCAGATGTATTAGATTTGGCCCATGTTAAATAGAGGCAAAAGTAAATCTAAAAAAACATGATTAGAAAATACTATAAATAAACTTTTATTATTAAATTTAAATGAGAATTTGACTCTTAATAGAATACAATAGAGAAAAATGATTCATGTACCCAACCCCACAGAGTGTGATAAAGGCTTGATGTTGTTGTTCTATCAATAAAATGCCAAATTAAATTAATTTGAATATATGATCATTTTTATTAATATTTTATTTAATCCTTTAAATATTTTAGAATATTTAATAATCACTTTAATTATAATTTTTTAAATTGAAGCAATAACTAGGGTCACAACTTCCTTATGAATAAAATTTGAAATTTTAGAATTAATTTAAGGATAGTTTAAGCATTTTAGTAGCTAGGAGAGGAAATTCTTTTCAATTTGATTATTTATAATTATATATAAATTAAGGATAAATAAAATAGTACATAATATTTAGATTAAATTAAATGTACTGCAAAAATTAGATAGATGTGACATGCCCTTCTATTTATAGCTTTAACCTATAAATAGAAAATGCTTTCTCTTTACATTAAAACAACAAAAAAATTTAAGATATTTAAGATATCCCGACTTTGACATGGATCCGTCTCCATATGAATAGAGATTATCTTTCTTTGTCAATCAAATATTGAATTAAATTTAAAATTTATCTAAGCCTTCCAATAACAAGGGCAAAAACTTTTCCAAATGAATATTTATATTAATTAAGAAAAGGATATAATAATAATGAAGAATAAATAATAAGCATACAAGATTAGAATAGATATTACAAAGATATGACTTTGCCATTTGATCATGCCTATAGCGTTTAAATTGAAAATACTTTCTCCTCCCACTAAAAGAATTAATAAATTCACAAAAGATTGAGAGAGCGCCATTTTTGAAAGGAGCTTTATCTTTAAGTTTTAAACATGGTAGAAGTTCTCTCTTTGTCCATAGAATAGATATAAAAAGTTAAATAATTAAAAAGGCATAATAAAGACAAAAGAAAATCATTCATCATATTAAATCAAATTACCGAAGTTGTTCGGGGCCTTGACTGTTGTGATGGTGCTTGAGAAGCTACATACTGCAAGACCTCATATACCCGAGTCTGGCCATAGTTTGCAACCTTTTGCCAATAAAGCACAGCAAAATCCCCTGCCCTGGTTTTCAGCTCTAAAAGGTTGCGATCAATTTCAGTTTCATGACTTGCAACATATGGTTGTAAGAAGGTTTCATACACATAAGTTGCTCCCTGTTAAACTTCATAACTTGAATGAGCTAAATATTGATGATAAGCAATAGAGGTTCAGAAAGGGGGGTATTTTACCCTGGTCTTTGGATACCAAAGGTACACAAAGAATGCCACCTTTGCTTCACTGTACATCGGCAACCTTCAGCAAAGAACAATGCAAAACTGTACTTAAAAGTGAAAAACAATCAAGAAAAAGATAATGCTATGAACAATTAGATATATGCATATCATACCATGAGATGAAAGTGTCTCCAACCCTCTCAAGAACTGTTAGAACAGCAACTAATATCCTAAGAAATATAATCAAAAGGAGTCAAACAATCACCATCAATTATAATAATTCTTAGTATAGTTCAAAGAAACAAAGGAAGAATCCAATGTCACCAAACAAGTTGTTGATCCATATCAATGAATTTTTTGCAATAAGTTAACTGATATTAAAGATAACATTTTATTGTGCTCATGATTGAATGAAATGAATCAAAACTGCAAAATTGAGAAAAAATGTTTAGCTTATCTATCAGATCCGATCCTCATAATCCACACGGTGGTCAGCAAAAGCAATTTTTTTCATGGGTGCATCGAAGACTTACCAATACTTGCACCAGAACCGTAGCTGCTCAATCTCTGGGCGATTCAATTCCACAACTTTGAAGCACTCATATGCTGGATAAGCATATCCAAGAACCAATCTACAAAAGGAAATGCAGTTAATTCAGGATTCATATTCTTCTTAATGAACTATCATCCTGCTCACAAGATAATAAACATAAATCTTAAACGTAGGAGCCAATACAAATTCAAGAATTGCTTACGCGAGGGTTCTAGTAAGCAAAGATCCTATCATTTTGAACCTCGTATCATGAACATATACTATAACTGCCCCCTCAGCGGCCGGCCACAATCTTCTGGAACTGATAAATCAAGAAATGCAAGTAATTACCCATGCCTCCACAAGTAAACAATACATCGGCACCAAATGATCGAAACAATTTCAGCAAATTCCAAAAGCAATAGTGGAAACTGAAAACAAAAAAGTGATACCAAAGGAGGTAATACTAGAAAAAGTACTAATACGAATACATCGGAAGTCCACGTCATCCACTTCCCTATAAAGTGCAAGAAAAACAACCTAAAAAGCTAAAAACTCAATATCATAATCATTAAAGATCTATCCACTAAAACTAATTAGTAGTATAACGGAAACCCTAACTAATCCAAAAGCAATCTCACCATAACATCATTGTAAGATATCGACGGTCAGGCAAAGCGTGTAGTAAAGTGAAAGATATCGATACCTTGCTGCAAGCTTCAGCAAGTGGAAAAGAATCGAAGCACGAGAAACGCCGGTCAGTGAGAGTGAAAGAAAAAAATAGCTCAGAAAAACCTCCTGGAGAAGGAATCCTTTCTCTCGATTTTGGTCTAATTTATGAGTGAGAGAGAGGGAGAGGAGAAAGACAGAAACCGTCGCCGGAGGCTCCCGCGCTTCCACCGCCGCCGACCGGAAAAAGCAGCCGCTCTCCAATTTCTAAACGAGAATGACTTACGGCAACCTCTCGTAGCAGCTCTGCAGAATACCAAGAAACAAGCGAACCGCACGTGATAGAGAAGCAAGACACGTGGCGAATGGTATATGTGTGGTGAGAATTATCACGGTGGACGAATAGTGTTAGTATATGTGGACCCCACCCTTTGGTTTTGAATTTGGATATTCATTGCCGGATTTGTTAGCCGCTTTAAGTAGTTTAAAAGAACGTGAAATAACATTTAAATGATTATTATTAACAGCAAGCATTTAATTTGTAGATATTTTATATATCTACTGCTTAAAATTTCAAATTTAATTTATAACATTTTAATCTTTAAATTTAAATAAAAATATATAAATATTATTTTACCTAAAATAAAGTATACTTTTTATGATATATTTTAATATCATTTAACATGAGGTTATATAAGTAAATATGAAATTTAGATGATTAATATGTAAATATATAAGAATTTTATGAAATCTATATAAATCTATAAAGAAAATCAATGTTTTGTTTTATTTGAAGATTTTATATAATAATATATAATTATACATATTTAGAAGATATATTTATGTGAAACTTTTTTAGAGAAACATTGTAGGGTTTTGCTAAATTAGAATATATCTACTAATATTAACTTAAACTCGGATTGGGTCGAATTTGATGTCGTTGGATTTGTATTTCCGAGACGCTCAGTTTGACTGTAAGCTCGCTGAAATCGGAGTTCAGGTGCTCCCAGATTTAATTTTTGAAGTTTCCAACTTGATTTTTGCCTCGAGATTTGTGCCCGATCAAGTTAATTTTCGCATGACGTATCAAACATCAATGACGGATGGTGGAAATCGTTGACAAAATCCGCAAATAGTGACAAGGATTAGGAGTTAGATATCAACATATATTAAGCGTTTGACATCGTTTAGCTGTGGATATTTGGTAATGTTGGTTAGTTAAAGTCTAATGTTGATGAAAGGAGGTTATGGAAATTATGAGGTGATCAACTTAATCATTTAGTAAATGACCTAGCAGGCGATCATTAAACATCAATGACTGGATAAGGTTAGAAATATATTATTAGTAGGCATTGAATGTTTGCACACATCGAAATTAGAAGAAAAAAGTTTCAAACATTCTTTATACATAAGGAGAGACTAAATGACTAACGGGTGGGTTTCAAATCAAAAATTAAAGTACATGACATTTGGTGTTAGATTGCCTAAAGGCCTGCTATGTAGATCATATTCTATATCTCTACATCGTCTTTAATTAGTACATGATGACAACGTTAACACCCTCACTGGGTATATGCCTCTTTCCTCGCTACAAGAAAAGGGAGGGGGATATGAGCTCTAGAGAGCAAGGAAGGCACTAGCCTCCCCATAATATTCTCTTCTCTCTTTGGTTACTTGACCCTCTAATTTTCCCTTCTCTTTAAAGGATGTTAGCTTTGGGTGAGTACGATTTTAGGGTTTGGTGAACATCAGAAGATTGCGCATAGAAGTAAATAACTATTTTTTGAGTTAAATATGCTAGTTATATATCGAGAAATATTGCCTTGGCGAGCTTATTATTGATATTTGTGGTATAATAAGAAATTAGTTTAAATAATAACTCATTTTCACTTTGTGGCCGAGAGCTTCAACTCCCACCATAAAGGTCATGATGAGTTATATGCATTGCTTATTCAGATTTATAAGTGAGTTTGCAATTACATCATTCAGAGCCTCAAAAAAATGAAAAGTTATGCTATGCGGATCCCGGACGGAGACCAATCAGAACACGCCACTTCACTTTTTTGCTCGACACCGATGCTAGGTACCGCTGTGTACTGGGTGACGTGGTGCGTTCGAGTTGATCTCTGGACTGTCCGGTGTCTGCACAGAATGATTTCTCCAAAAAAATAACTTTATTGGGCATATGCTATGAAAAATTTGACAAAACGTATAATCAGAATCAAACTGGCTAACCTAAACTAATTTCATAGGCAGCAATTAAGCATGCTGTTGTAGGTGCTTCATCAAATATCAAATTTGAGATCAAGAATTTTCCGATGAAATTAAGAATGCTGATATATCCATTGTATTGTAATGGCACTTTCTTACTACTATTGTTGATGAAGTAGGTAACTTATTTAAATATACTTTTCACTAACCTTCTCTCCACCAATGGCTTTATGTAATTAGCAATAGAATGAGATATTCCTCTCATTTGGATGAGTGATTCTCCAATATATGGATGAATAGATTAATCTCTATAGGGTGAGTATTCCCTAATTAGGTAATTTCTCATAATTTTAGGTAAGTGACTCCTTAGGGGTGTCAAAACGGGTCGTCAGGCCGGGTTTGACGAACCCAAGTTGACCCGAGTCAAAACGAGTCAACCCGTTTTTGTAAACAGGTCAAGTATTTCAACTCGGACCAGACCTGAGCGAGTAATCGGGTTGACCCAACCCAACCTGTGGACCTATTTTGATTCAAAAACGGGCGACAACGAGTGTGCAACGACAAATGACGGGGTAAGCCGTGAGGTCAAGCACTTGAGTGGTTGTCGATTGAGTCGTGAGGCACTGAAGCTGAATCTCGACTCAGACCCGACCTGAAAAATAACCCTAAACCCATTTATTACGTTACATTAGATAGTAAGGGTAAGTGGATCCATTAGATTCTAATTGCACTTCCTAACCCACATCTATCATCTACAACCTATTTATTTTAATTCTTAACTTCCAACTACCCCCACCAAACATCTCATTTATTGGCTAAAGAGTTAATATTTGATGCAAAAATACTTAGACAATAAAGGATGTTAGAAATAGCTTAAAAATGAGTTATTTTCTAAAATAATAGAGAAGTCACCATTGAGTCATTAATTTCTCAATTATAAGGGTGAACTAGACCTCAAGATTCTGGATGAATGAATCTCCATTTTTTTTTCTTTCATAGAAATGAAATTTATATTCCTATCTACTTTTACTTCTAAGTAAAAATTAGTCACCTAGAGAAGTTTAGGTTACAAAGGTCAGGCTTGAGACAAATTTAAGTACAACAACAACAAAATCACTTTTGTCCCACTACGTAGGGTCTGCTACATGAATCATTTTTCTTCATTGTGTTCTGTTAAATAACACAAATTTTTAAAAGATTTACGTCATGATTCTTCGACAAGTTTTACACTGGCTGTCGACTATCTAACGTAACCTTCCACTTTTCTCATCCAGAACTTGGGATTTAACAAGAAATTGAAGCAAATTTAAGTGATAAAAAAAATCCCTACCAATCAACCTGACACAAGTTTTCATCCATGATTTCTATCTCAAAAAATAAATTTGAATTACAAATATCTAGTCTTGGTCATGGATTTCAAAAAATAGAAAATAAATTTTCTCACAAGCTCCGAAGATTAATATAATGCATCATCTTCCCGGACGAAAACAACTTCTTAAAGCATCAAGGGATCAAGGGGCCAGTGATAAGCTTGGAACCATGGAAAAAAATACTCAAACCTTCCACTTCGAGAACTCATGAGCACTCAAAATGAAAGAGCTTGCTTTACGATGCCCTCCCCCTCCATATTCCTGCAGAAAATAGAGACATACAAGAAGATATGACAGTTTTCAACATATACTTGAGACCAGTGGCCACAAGTCTAGGTGAAATTATTAGGTGCAGACACCGAACGTCGTCCAGAGCCCAATGAAAATGTGTCACATCACCTCTACTCGGTACTGCTTGGTACCGAGCTCGGTACTGAGCTCGATACTAGATGATGTGGCTGCACTTGATTGGCCTCTGGATGGTAAGCTGTGTCCGGTGTCCGCACAAAATAATCTCTCCAAGTCTGGTTAAGCAGAGGTGAAGGCGACCTTGGATATGGCTGTTGTGTCCTCCAACTCTATGCTTCGGAGGCTTATTTTCAGCAGCTGGTCATTTTTTAGTTCAGGAACTTTATAAACGACTGCTCCAATGCTCCTGGAAGAAATATGAAATAAATAACAAAAAGAAAGCACATTACTTTACAAGAATTTGCAGACGTTAATGCCGACTAAATAGCACAGAGCAGTGCTGTAATGGATCCTGTTTCAGCAAAACATTCTTTTTGCAGAAGTGACGAATTCACCCTGATCTTCTTAGAAATTAAACAGTAAAACAGGGTTCCTAACTGAACAGCACAAAATTCTAATATAACAAAAAGAATGGAAATTGAGTTTAAACTGTTAGGGTTCCTGTATATAAAGGTGCTGGTTAGTTCATATAATACTAAAGATATTAGATAACTAAGGTTTCGTTTGAGACAGAACAGAGTTTTAATACAAAAAAATTTTAAAAAAATAAAAAATTTGGACTAAAACTATGTTTTATAAAGTAGAAAAAAAGCCGTCCCAAACGAAGCCTAAATTGCAGCTTGAGATAGATAATATAGTTATGGTAAGTTGGTAACATTCAATTTTTTAAATAGCAAGCATAGCTCAATACAATCAAGGAAATTGACCTGAGATTTAAATTGCGACTCTTGTTAGCTAGCTGGTGTCCAAGCTCACTCCTCAATTCTGAAATGAAATCTGCATCTACTGCCTATCAACAGCAAATAATACAATGCAAAACTGTTAATTTGGCTCCAAATGCATCAATATCAAACTCATGCATTTTCTCATTACATAAAGGTGGATGCAGAAAAAAATAATGCAAATTATATATAATAACATAAATTAAATAGAAGTTACAATGTTTATTATCACTATATGAATATAGTATCATTTTGCATAGTCAAATAAAAATATATATTTACTATCAATGTTTTAATTACTATTTGAACCAGACATAGTTGCAAAACTCTCTCTCTCTCTCTCTCTCTCTCTCTCTCTCTTGTGTGTATGTATATGTGTGTGCGCGCGTGTGTAAGAGTATTTAACTCATCTAATCAGTTATGCCAACTGATGCCTCAGAATTCTTGTTATTCGTAGTTAACACGTTGCAACCTTCAGCTTTCCACACAGAATGTAAGCAGCGAGAATAACAAGAGTCCACCACAACTATGTAGGCAAAAGTTGTCACTCCGTAAGCCACAACCATCTTTGTTGATCTAGAAGCTATCCATGTTGTTGTCCAAAGAAGTTGCAGCTATCATCATCCAAAGAAGTGTGATTCTTTGGTATCCAAGAGAAAGGCTGCAGCTGAACTGAGTGTTCAACAAGTTATTCATGATTCTACTTGATTAGAGCTTGCTCAAGATCATTTGATTAAAAAAATTGAATAAATTTGAGCATTAATATAAAAACTTGATTATTAAATAAACAAGCTTAAACAGTTTGTTGCTCGATTAGTTTATGATCATGAATAGTATCATTTGAAGCTTGTGAATAAACTCATTAAGAAGCTCAATTAATGTTCGATATAAAGCTCAATCTATCATAGAGTTTAAATCTAATGTAAAATTATAAATAAAAAAAGTTTAATTTAAATAAAATCTAATTTACAATTAAAAAAAACTTTCTTTATCTAAAAAATAGATAAGATTTTAACTATTATAAACTAAATAAATCCTTTTATAGAATTGATATAAAATAAAAAATTAATCTTGATCGGGAACAAATCTGGAGGCAAATTTGAGTTGGAAACTTCCAAAATTAAATCCGAGACCATCCAAACTCCGATTTCAGCAAACTTATAGTCGAACTGAACATCTCTAAAAGATGAACAAAACGACACCGAATTCAAACCGATCCAAGCCCAAATGGATCCAAATCGAAGACCCATAGTGCATTTGGAAGTTTCAAACCATAAATTGGATGACCAAACGGTTTCCAAACGTGACATGCTTATAATCGAATCGAGCGGCTCGACGAGACAAATCCAACGAGCCCAAGACAGCCGAATTTTGATATCATTAAGACACTTCAATACTCAATAAATAGTCTATATCAAGGGAATCAATATCGGTTGTCTATTGAAAGCATTCCCTACATGCCCTTGATCTTCTCAGCTACAAACTAACGTCAGATTTACGCCTAGCCACAAACCGTCGTCGGACTTCTGTCTGATCCATGTTCGTCGCTAGATTTCAACCCGACAGTTGACTGTTGTAATCTGATTGTCCTCAACTTCAAAAATGAATTAATCTTTTGTAATCTATTCAAACACTAGTGGATTCATTTCAACTGGGCGTGACCCCATGATTTTTTCCTTTGGGGTTTTCCACATAAAAATATTCTGGTCTTTATACTCTCTCTCTCTCTCTCTCTCTCTCTCTCTCTCTCTCTTTGTGAGCTGGATACTCGTGCAATGCTAAGACGTGAAATTTTGTACTTTACCGCCACAAATATTCTAGCCTGCAACAAGAACTAAAGGAAAATCAATAATTCCCTTACAAGTTAATGCTTTCTATTAAATTACATCATCATTTTAATATAGGCTTTCACACTGTTTCTGCATCAATTAAATTATTTTCACGTTATTTCCAAAGCTCCTCCGCGTGCAACTATTTCATGTGCATAGTGGACCACATATAATCCCATTAGCCATTACAGCTGCAATATGGATTTAATCCCATATCACTTAGAGAATTAACATAGTGTCATTTAAAGAGCCACATTACATGAGTTTTAACCCCTTTTGGGGTACTGATTTGGATGATTGCTGAATCTTTCGGGCAAATATTGTCGGATGGGATCTTAAGATTATTTTAAAAGTTTGTTAAATTAAAATACTTTTTGAGCTCAATAAAATGGGTTTAACAAGGCTCAATAAGCTCGACTCGATAAGATCTCATTTATGTTTCCAAATGAGTCAAGTCGACTCACAAGCCGGCTCAAGCTCAACTTGTTAACGAGCTGACGAGTCTAACTTATCGAGCCACGAGTCCGAGCTCGAGCCTATACTCAAGCTCGTATATTAAGCAAGCTTGAGCTCAAGCTCAATCTGGCTCGACTTGAAAGCTCGTTGAGCTGCTCAACTTACTTAAATTATATTTAAAAAATAATTTAAGTTAGCATTATATAATATATTTTAACAATTTTAAATTAATTCTATATTAAAAAAACCTTAAAAAATTATTTATTTATTTAAAAATAAGAAATCAAGCTTAATAATCGAGTCAAACTTGAGCTTTCCAAGCGATCTCGAGCAATTAAGCAGAGCTCAAACCTACAAATTTTTTAATAAGTCAAGCTCGAGCTCAATAAGAACTAAACAAGCTTGATTAAGTAAATACTCGACTCGACTTGACTTGTTTAACCCCATAGCAACAACCATATTGAAGAATGTCATAGCCATCACTTTAGAGGTTATGCAAGGTTTTTGGGAGTATGATGCACCACCCTGATTGTCCTACAATCAGGGAGACAATTCATTTTCTTCCTTCATTGGAGAAAGCCAGAAAGGAGATATTGTCCACAAAGCATGTGATAAACTAACATAAGAAGAAAGTCGCCAGGGTGCCAAAAGACTCTCTTTAGCCATTATTTACAATGGGGTGTTGTGTGCGAAAGAAAATCAGGAAACTACAACCACTACTTACTATGGTGGGCAACTCAAGCCATTGTAAGGGGTATCACAAAATGAGGGGAGACTAACACTCCTAAACAAGAGAACTAGTGGCCTAAAATGCAATCAAGGAATCTGCATGATTCTTAACCAAGAGGAAGAAGGTGGGAGAATAACACACAAGGGTTCTTCTTTTCCTTTTTTCAAAAACTTACAAAAATGAGGCACTCAGAGTTCTATATGGACCTTCATTTAGGGGTGTTCAAGGTTTGAGCATGCTAGGAGATTATACTAATTAGATATGTTTTCTTTGAGAGTTTATCACCATCTTCTTCGCATAAAAAATAATTGGAGATAGCATTATGAATCCCCTTTCTCCACTCATATTTGTTTTGTGCAACACAATGAATACATTAACCAATTACATATAGCATTATCATGTAAGTTTCACACTCTGACTATGTTAAATCAACTAGCTATATCAAAAGTACAAAAATATGTAAATAAGATATTCATACCAGGCAATGACCAAACAGTCCACATCCCAGCGCAATTTCATAGGACTGATCAAGAGCTGAATCTATTAACTTTTGTTTGTGTGCAAGAGTCTCTTTGCCATGGCTGATGACAAGTTCGGGATCTAAACCCATTAACTGAAAATTTTAGAGTGTCACCACATATCAAAGCAGGAAAAAAAAAATTCATAAACTTTTTACCAGATCAAATAAAGACGAATTAACATTGACATTGTACTCAATTTTCATATCTGCTAGACCACTGCTGAAAGCTTTACTATGAGGAAGTTCCCATCTCCAAAGATCTCCATCTTCAATAAACTTGAAAAGCCTTTGAACCTTTTCAACCTTGTTTTCTGGCAAGAATTTACCATTACATACTCCGCCATGATTCCCCAATGAAATACCTCTTCTTATAAGTTTCTCATTAAAATAATCATATGCAATTGTAGCCCCACTTCTATCCACATCTATGACATTAAACACATTTCTCAAAGCAAATACATTTCCAGATATAGTATCCAAAGCTGTCTTATGGTGATCCAATATTGTGACACTGAAATGAAACATAAAAAATGAAAAGAAGAAGAGAAAAGGTATTTGGAGTGATTAATCATAGGAAATCTGCAAAGAAAACATGCTGGATTTAGAACTACTCAACTGTAATCATATTCAATCTAATAAGTTTCTCATTAAATTAATCATATGTAATTGAAGGCCCACGTCTATCCATATATATATTACATGAGACACGTTTCTCAAAACAGATACATTTCCAGAAATAGTCTCCAAAGACGTCTTATGGTGTTCCAATATTGTGAAACTGGAGTGAAACATAAAAAAATGAAAAGGAGAAGAGAAAAGGTAAAGATTATTCCTGACAAGAAAACAAGTTGGAGTGATTAATCATAGAAATATTGCCAAGAAACAAGATGGATTTAGAAATACTCAAGTGTGTACCAAAATCACTTTAAACAGCAATAATTACGGGCTTGAATTTGATTTTTTTTTTTTTGGCATGCTAATAATATAGCAACAATACAAAAGTTACAATCCCTGAATATACAGGTGAGAGTATTGTCAGTATTGTGCTAAGACACTTTGGAATCACATTAAATAGCTGAAAAATAATGACTTACTGACTTCGGACTTTGGATATAAAAGGTATGTTGCCACAAATTTATCAGACACAACTTGGTCCCCAGGTGCCAAATTTCCTGACTACGAATTATATAAAATGGTTCAACAACGATCAATTAATCAATGCAATTTTTTGGCTCTTATTGTGTCTGAGCTACTCACCCATTATGAAAAAACTTGATTATTCATGTTGGAGCCCATAATAAGATAGCTACATATGAAATTGGATTGAATCAAAAAGTTTTCTTTTAAAGGAAATTGATGACTGACATAGAATGTTTCATCAGAGGAAGATAATTAGATCTTCTGAGATATGTGAGATCACTGAACTAAGTGTCAGATGGTAAAATAATGTATCAGTTCAAATTTACTAACTAATAATTGAGCCTCGCTCGTTCCCTTAACTTGATAGTTTGAATAAGTGCCTCTGAAACTAGTATACAGAACTTAAATTTACTCCCACAGAACAACACTCATTAGCATATTTCAAGAATAAAGCTTATAGATTGCATGAACAAAAGGTGTATGGGTGTCAATAGACAAACCTGTCAACTTTTGATGAAACTTCTGCAACAAAACCAGAAGCCCCAATGAAATCAAGAAGGTAAATGTCACTGAGTTCATCCAACGGAAGGCTCTCAACCCTGAAAAATCAAGGTGGAGAACGGATTACTCATACTTGTATTAAAGAAATGATACCAATTAAATGTTTGTCAAATATTAAGGGGCAATTTTTAAAACTAAGTATCGTTTTAATCATATTTAAACGATTAACCAACATTTTAAAAAAATTTAAAACTCGCCAAAGCCGTCCGTTAAATGGGCGACATACTGAATAGGATAAGTCACCCGTTTAACTTACCCTATTTACTTTATCCCCTCCCGACTCATCAGTTTATGCCTTAAATTCGCGAACGAGAGCAACCGACGGGAAAGGGAGTTCGCGAACGAAGAGCAGAGCCGACGAGTAAGTTTCTTTGTAATTTCTTTTTTTTTTGTTTAAATTGCATTCCTTTAGTAGCTTTCTTCATTAGAGTGTATTATGTTGAAATTTTAGGTGTGATTTAGTGCTAAGACTTAAGATTTGTGTGTGAGATGTGTTTTTTCATTGCTAAAGATTGAAGAAAATTTTGATTTGTGGATAATACTTTGTTGTTGCTACGATTTGTTTGGGTAAATATATTTTTGTAATCATTAGAGTCTGAGGAAGTTTGAGGGATTAAAAGAAATTTTTAAAAAACTTATATTTTCAAAATAATATTTTAAATATATTTTCTAAAATAAAATTATTTTTTATAATACAAACAATCGTAGATGGAGTAATGTGACTGCAAAACCATATTATTTTTTTATTTTTTTGCAATGTAAATGCTATTATATTTTGTAAAGATATGTTACAAAATTTTTGAAAATAAAATTTTGTATAAGATATCATTATTGATACGTAGTATTCCACAATGTCTGGACGGGGAGTATCGTTTGTCCTTATGTATGGTGGACAATTTTTTTTATATGATAAATATTCACCAACATATATTGGGCGGAGAAACCGGCCCTTGCAAGTGTCTACTAAGATGAACGTAGCGCAACTGAAGATTATGATTCTGAAAGCCCTTAAATATGATACATCGAAGTACACAATAAACTTGGTTTGTCGTCTGCCCTTAGGGAATGAGTTCATATCTTTGATTATCGAGGATGATGAGGTATGTCAAATAGTGTTATCACATGCAATTGGGCATATACTTCTACTTTATGTAGAGGTCGAAGATTTTGCTGCATAAAATTTAGTTGTTGAGCAAATAACATCTCAAGTGCATGAGACATATAATTTTGACGGGGTTACAGAAGGCGGTTCGACCAATCCAAGTCTTGTTCTGCAATGTCCACAGTAAGTTTCTCGTTTATGAATTTTTAATGTGTATTACATAAATTATTATTGTATGAGAAATTTCCTCTTGTTAAAAAAATATAGTTTACGTGATGGAGTGAACGTCAAAGATGTTTTTGCCGTGACATTCCAGGAACTTCCGAGGGACCATCGGTCAATATTGATGATGGTTACGAAACGATGAGTAGTGGATCGAGCGATCCAAGTCCTGATGATGATGATAACGCACAATATCGTTTAGATGAAGTGAATGTTGATATGAATCCTGAAATTCATAGCATGGTCCAACGTTATTGTTACACGAATGTTGGTATTATAGAAGAAATAACTGTAAACAATGAGTTTGTGAAGACATTCATCAACTAGAGAATGGGATGAAGATGTAGCAAATAATAGGGATTATTTTGGTAGCCAAGTCGAGGATGAATTTTCAATTCCAATAGACTTTATGGAGGGTATGTGCTTTACCAAAAAAGAGGATCTTTAGTTCGTATTACAAGGTTGTTCAATAATAAATAATGTGGAGTATGTCATTGTAGTTTCGAACAGACAGAAATTACAGTGGTTTGTGCTCATAGTGGCAGGTCAGACATACCATGTATATGGCGTTTGCATGCAAGGGTGAGCAAATGTCTAGGACGCATATTGAAAATATCTTCCATGAAGAACCAACATACTTGCACAACTCCGATTCTAGCGACTGGACATAGACAATGTAATTCTCAATTTATAAGCTACTTTATATTGCCCAGTATCAGAAGGCATATGGATCTCAAGCAGCGAGAGATTATAGGTCAAATTGAAGTAAAGTTCAACATAAAAGTTTCATATATGAAAGCTTTGGATGCCAGACAAAAAGCTGTGAAAATAGTGTTTGGTAGCTGGGAGGAGTCTTAACGAACCATAAATTTGTTCATGAACACTGCTGTATTTTCAATGCCTGGCGCCGTTTATAAGATACAAACGTCTGAGAATCATAGATTTGAGAAATTATTTTTCTCATTTAGACCTTCAATAAATGGTTGGAGCTGCTGTCGCCCTATTCTTTGCCTTGACGGCACATTCCTACTAGGTAAATATCGAGGCACTTTACTAACCGCTGTGGGAATTGATGCTAACAATAGATTGTACCCCCTCGCCTTCGCAATTGTAGAATTAGAATGTGTTGATTCATGGGTGTGGTTTCTGAGCAAGTTGCATATACTACTTACAGTTGTTAGTACCCGACCTGATTTATACATTATTTCCGACAGGCATGCTGGTTTGGTGCGAGGTTGTCGTGAAATTTTTTCAAATGCTGCACATCGTCACTGCCTTCGTCACCAACGTGAAAATTTTAAAAATCAGTACGTCGAATAGGTGTTGGTGACATTGAGTTTCTATGCCACAAGATGTACAAAGCCGAGAACACTGATGACCCAATGGTATTTTATAGGTGTATGAAAGATATGATAAAGGTGAAGGCTGATATTCACTAATGGTTGGTGAAGCGTGATGTTATATCGTGGGCTCTAACTTCTGATGGTGAATTTCGCTATGAAGTTATGACAACTAATGCATCAGATTCATTTAATGAAGTTCTAAAACGAGCTAGGGGTTTGTCTATTCAAATGTTGGTTACAATAATATACTATAATGTTATAGCATTGCACTTGAGAAAAATAGAGATGCTAGAGGGTTCTAAAATTTATGCAATCAGACCATTCGCACAAAAAGTACAAGCAACACTACGAATGATCGAGCAAGAAGCATGTAGGTTACCACAGTCCATTCGAATCAATATGCGTGAGTTTTAAGTGGTTGACATGTCATATCGGTCTTTCAGGGTTGATTTAGTAGACAATAAAAATTGTATTTGTAGTTGTGGGAAGAGTATTATATATCAAATCCCGTGCGCACACGTAGTTAGTTGCAAATCTATGCTAAGGTAAAGTCACTACAATTATGTCTCACAATACTACAGCTTAGACAATTACAAGATGACTTATGCTGGACAATTTTATAATATTTCTGATCGATCCACTTGGGCACAACATGATCCAGCAAGTGGCATACACCCACTCCTACCCCCAAATTTTAGAAGACGCTCTGGGCGACCTAATACAATTTGTTTTAAGAATATAATGGACGAGGGAAGAGGTACACATAATAGAAAATGTAGTGCATGTGGCTTAGTAGGACATAACAAAGCAACTTGTCCTACTATGTGAGCTTTAAGTTATTTATTTTTCATATCAAGAAAGCTTTCCATACATTTTTTATGCTTATATAAATGTGCTTAATTTGTAGATCGAATTAAAATTTTGTTACAATTATATGTGATATGTGATATTGTTTTGAATAAGTCATTAGCTTTTTATTTGTTGTTTAGATTATTATGTTTTGTGAATGTCATTGAAAATTTATATTATTTATACATGCCTAACATTTTTTTTCCTACCAGATTTTATGGCGGTCACATAAGATACGGGACACGGGCGCCACAGGCGCCCTTCTAGTATGAAGGCATCCACACAGCCATCTGTATATACCATCCAGCCTAGCATTTCTTCACATGCAGGCAACCACCGAGCAATTCATCCTGAGAAAATAAATTTATATAAATTAGTAATTAATTTATGTTCAAATAAATGATCTCAAATCTCTTAACAATATTATTCTTTACAGGGTACTATATTGGAGACTGCTTCACACTTATTAAAGGTGCAAGAGTGGTCCATCAATTGTCCTAGGTTTATGGAGGCTTTGGTTTTTTTGGGTTTGGATAATATCAATCAGATGAGGTACAGGAGGATGGATCATCACTTACTTACAGCTCTAGTTGAGAGGTGGTCGCCACAAACGAATACTTTCATCTCTTTGTTGGTGAAATGAGTATTACATTGCAGGATGTGTTGATAATATTGGGGATATGGATTGATGAACCTTCTTTTGTTGGACACCGAGTTGTTGGTTCAAACAGACGATGGTTGAGTTGGCCGAATTATTGTGATGATTTACTTGGCCGGCATCCGGACCCTGATATTTTGTATCATGACTCCTTCAATCCGCGGATTACAGCAAAGTTCATGATGGGCCAGGCGCATATGCAGACATGTGCTCCATTGAGATGGTTGAGGTGGACTTTTTGGAGGGACTCTTATAGTGATCTTTATGAGATGAATTTTTGGAGGCATGTATGAGCTTATATTTTATTTCTGCTTGGATGTCACCTGCTTCCAGATACTTTAGGCTCTGAGATTCATTTACAGTACTTATCATTGATGGGGGATATAGCGATATTTAGGACATACTCACTTGGAGGTGCAGTTCTAGCTCATTTGTATAGAGAGCTGTTTGAAGCAACTAGACCAAAATAAGCAAACATAGCAGGGTGCATCCACTAATTGAAATGTAGATGCTCCCAAGCCCATATATGCAATAAGTGGATACACCCTACTATGTTTGCTTGTTTTGGTCTAGTTGCTTCAAACAGCTCCCTGTATAAATGAGCTAGAGCTGCATCTCCAAGTGAGTATGTCCTGAATATCGCTATATCCTCCATCAATGGCAAGTACTAAAAATGAATCTCAAAGTTTAAAGTATCTAGGAGCAGGTGACATCCAAGTAGAAATAAAATATAAGCTCGCACATGCCTCCAAAAATCCATCTAATAAAGATCAATATAGGAGTCCCTCAAAAAAGTCCACCTCAACTATCTCAGTGAAACATATATCTGCGCATGCGCCTGGCTTATCTTGAACTTTGCTGTAATCTGTGGATTGAAGGGGTCATGATACAAAACATCAGGATCCGGATGCTGGCCAAGTAAATCATCACAACAATCTGGCCAACTCAACCATCGTCTGCCTAAACCAACAACTGGGTGTCCAACAAAAGAAGGTCCATAAATCTGTATCCTCAATATCATCGACACATCTTGCAACATAATACTCATTTCACGAATAGGGAGGTGAAAAGTATTCGTCTGTGGTGACCACCTCTTAACCAGAGCTGTAAGTAAGTTATGATCCATCCTTCTATACCTCATCTGACTGACACTATCCAAACCCACAAAAACTAAAGCCTCCATGAACCTAGGACAGTTGATGGGTCACTCATGCACCATCAATAAGTGTGAAGCAGCCCCCAATATAGTATCCTGTAAAGAATAATATTGTTAAGAGATTTGAGATAATTTATTTGAACAATAAAGTAATTACTAATTTATATAAATTTACATGCTTAGGATGAGCTGCTCGGTGGCTGCCTGCAATTAAAGAAATGCTAGGCTGGATGGTATGTACAAATGGTTGTGTAGATGCCTCCACACTATAAGAAATGTGGAAAAGAAATGATAGGAAAAGAAATGTTAGGCATGTATAAATAATATAAATTACGTCTTCTAAAATTTGGGGGTAGGAGTGGGTGTATGCCACTTGCTGGATCATGCTGTGCCTAAGTGGATCGATCTGGAATATTATGAAATTGTCTAGCATAAGTCATCTTGTAATTGTTTAAGCTGTAGTATTGTGAGACTTAATTGTAGTGACATTGCCTTTAGCATTGATATGCAACTAACTATGTGTGCGCACGGGATATGATATATAATACTGTTCTCACAACTACAAATGCAATTTTTATTGTCTACTAAATCAACCCTGAAAGATCGAGATGACATGTCAACCACTTGAAACTCACGCATATTGATTCAAATAGGCTGTGGTAACTTACGTGCTTCTTGCTCGATCTTTTGTAGTGTTGTTTGTACTCTTGATGCGAAGGGCCTGGTTGCATCAATTTTAGAACCCTCTGGCATATCTATTCTTCGCAACTGCAATGCTACAACATTATAGTATATTGTTGTAACAAACGCTTAAATGGGCAAACCCCTAGCTCTTTTAAGAACTCCATTAAATGACTCTGATGCATTAGTTGTCATAACTTCATAATGAAATCTACCATCATAAGTTAGAGCCCACGATGTAACATCACGCTCCACCAACCACTGGTGAATATCAGCCTTCACCTTTATTATATCTTTCATGTACCTATCAAATACTATTGGGTCATCAGTGTTCTCGGCCATGTACATCTTGTGGCATAAAAACTCAACGCCACCGACACTCATTCGACGTACTAATTTTTTAAAATTTTCATGTATGTGATAAAGGCAGTGGCGATGTGCAACATTTGGAAAAATTTCATGACAGCCTCGCACCGAACCAGCATTCCTGTCAAAAATAATGCATAAATCAAGTCGATTATTAACAACTGGTAGTAGTATATGCAACTGGCTCAGAAATCACACCCATGAATCAACACATTCTGATTCTACAATTGCGAAGGCGATGGGGTACAATCCATTGTTAACATCAATTCCCACAGCGGTTAGTTAAGTACCTCAATATTTACCTAGCAGGAATGTGCCGTCAAGGCAAAGAACAGGGCGAGAGTAGCTCCAACCATTTATCGAAGGCCCAAACGAGAAAAATAATCTCTTAAATCTATGATTCTCAGACGTTTGTATCTTATAAATGGTTTCAGGCATTGAAAACATAACAGCGTCCATGAACAAATTTATGGTTTAGTAAGACTCCTCCCAACTACCAAACACTATTTTCACAGCTTTTCGTCTGGCATCCCAAGCTTTAATATATGAAACTTTTATGTTGAACTTTGCTTCAATTTAACATATAATCTCTCGCGACTTGAGCTCCATATGCCTTCTGATACTAAGCAACATGAAGTAGCTTATAAATTAAGAATTACATTGTCTATATCCAGTCGCTAGAATTGGAGTTGCGCAAGTATGTTGGTTCTTCATGGAAGATATTTTTCATATGCATCCTAGACGTTTGCTCACCCCCGCATGCAAATGTCATATACATGGTATGTCTGACCTGTCACTCTGAGCACAAGCCACTGTAAATTTATGTCTGTTCAAAGCTACAATGACATACTCCACATTATTTATTATTGAACAACCTTGTAATGCGAACTGAATATCTTTTTTCTTAGTAAAACACATACTCTCCATCAAGTCTATTGGTATTGAAAATTCACCCTCGACTTGGCTACCAAAATAATCCCTATCATTTGCTACATCCTCATCTCATTCTCGAGTTGATGAATATGTCTTCATAAACTCATGGTTTACAGTTATTCCTTCTGTAGTGCCAAAATTCGTGTAACAATAATGTTGGACCATGCTATGGATTTTAAGATTTATATCGACATTCACTTCATCTAAACGATATTGTATTATCATCATCATCAGAACCTGGATCGCTCGATCAACTACTCATCATTTCGTAACCATCATCAATATTGATCGATGGTCCCTCAGAAGTTTCTGGAATGTCACGGCAAAAACTTCTTTGTCGTTCACTCCATCACATAAACCATATTTTCTTAACAAGAGAAAATTTCTCAGACAATGATAATTTATGTAATACACATTAAAAATTCATAAATGAGAAACTTACTTAGGACATTGAAGCACGAGACTTGGATTGGCCGAACAACCTTCTATCACCCCGTCAAAATTATGTCTCATGCACTTGAGATGTTATTTGCTTAAAAACTAAATTTTGTGCAGCAATATCTTTGACCTCTACATAAAGTAGAAGTATCTACCCAATTGCATGAGATAACACTATTTGACATACCTCGTCATCCTCGATAGCTGAAGCTATGAACTCATTCCCTAAGGGCAGATGACAAACCAAGTTTGTTGTGTACTTCGACGTATCATATTTAAGAGCTTTCAAAATTATAGTCTTCAGTTGCGCTAAGTTCATCTTACCAGACACTTGCAAGGGCCAGTTCCTCCCACCAATATATGTTTGTGAATATTTATTATCTAAAGACAACTGTCCACCATATATAAGGACAAACGATGCTCTCCATCCAGACATTGTGGAATACTACGTATCGATAATGATATCCTATACAAAATTTTATTTTCAAAAACTTTGTAACATATCTTTATAAAATATAATAGCATTTACATTGCAAAAAAATAAAAAATAAAAAATAACATGGTTTCGCAGTCACATTACTGCATCTACGATCATTTGTATTATAAAAAATAATTTTCTTTTAGAAAATATATTTAAAATATTATTTTAAAAATATAATTTTTACTTACATGAAGTCAAAATATTACATTTTCTAATAATCTGCCGTAGAAAATTTAACTTGGATATATTACTTATCATAATTTTTTTATTAAATATTTTTTAAAAAAATTCTTCAAATTGAATATTCCTTTTAATCCTTCAAACTTCCTAAAAGGCTCTAATCATTACAAAAATATATTTATCCAAACAAATCTACCCAAACATTATATCTCTCAAAATAATATCATTTCTACATTTGCCCAAACAAATCGTAGCAACAACAAAGTATTATCCACAAATCAAAGTTATCTTCAATCTTTCGTAATGAAAAAACACATCTCACACACAAATCTTAAGTCTTAGCACTAAAACACACATAAACTTTCAACATAGTACACTCTAACGAAGAAATGCTACTAAAGGAATGCAATTTAAACAAAAAAAAGTTAAGGAAATTACAAAGAAGCTTACATGTCGACTCTGCTCATCGTTTGCGAACTCCCTTTCCCGTCGGCTGCTCTCGTTCGCAAATTTAAGGCATGAATTGGGGGGTCGTGAGAGGATAAAGTAAATAGGGTAAGTCGTCCATTTAACGGACGACTTTGGCGAGTTTTAATTTTTTTTTAAGACATTGGTTAATCGCTTAATTATGATTAAGACGATACTTAATTTAAAAAATTTCCCAATATTAAGTATCAATACATGTATATCTTTGTTGCATTCACAAAACAGTTAGTTTTCTGGCATTATTTAAGTAGGTTTCCACATCTGGCAGGCAACATGTCACAACAAAAATAATTATTTAAAATTTATGTTATTTAATTGTGTATTTAAGGAGTTTTACAGAGGTGCAATTTCCAAGCCATATTGCGAAGTTTCTCCTTTGAATTGGAAATAGTTCCAAAATATACACCCAAAAGTTTTGAACTAAAAAATAATTGTTAATACAAATGGTGGTCCAAGGTCCAGCATCGATCGGTTAGTGAGGGGTTTACTGGTGGTGGGAGCCTATTTAGAGCTCTCTTGAATCTCTAACTCAAGGGTCAAGGTCCCACCATCCCAAGCACCCTCCTCATGTAGAGAGTGAGAGTCTATTTATAAATTCTTGTAAGTGGCATTACACATAAATATGGAGAAATCTGGAACAAATCCAGAGAACTCTATCGGACGACCCATATTGATTCCCTTTATCATACAACTTTCATTCAACATTTAGGTGTCTTAATGATATAAGAATTAAATGATATTGGGCTCGTTATATTCACCTCATCGAGCTGCTTGATTCAACTAAAAATATGTCATATTTGGGAGTAATTATTGTGTCCGGACACCGAAAGCGTCCAGAGATCAATAACAATGCGCCACGTCACTTGGAGTTCGGTATCGAGCACTCAGTATCGCTCGGTATACGCCCGGATTTTCGGTTTTTTATCCGGACGTAATAACTTTTCCATATTTGGAGATCATTTGACATCCAATTAATATCTTGAAGTTTCTAATTATACTTCAGGGCCTTGATTTAGGCTCATTAGGGCTTGGATTAAATCTTTTTTTTTTTATTGAGTTCGTTTCATCGAGTTTAGTTTGATTGTAAGCTTGCTTAGATCTGAATTTTGATGGCCCTAGATTTAATTTTGAAAGTTCTCAAATCAAATATGCATCAAGATTCATGCCTGAGGGCATTTTGATGGCGATATCATAACTAATTAAACTTATAGCGGAATTAACTTTTATACCAAGCAACTCCTGTTATCCGACAACACATCTCAGAAAAACAAAGCAATTGATGTCAATATTTCCTTAAATGCAATAGTAAAACTCCCTAGAAATTCTAAAAAAAAAACCCTAACTTGCATCGGCAGATTCTGCCATAAGTGCTCAATAGCCCAAAATAAGTACCAAGTTTGAGTTTTTCAAGCAAAAGTTGAGGATAGACAAAGAAATACCTGATGGGATCGTAAACAGGGTTGGGAAAGAAGGCGACCGGCAAGGAAGCGGCGGAGAAGTAGAGATGAGCTGCTAAGGCCGCAAACGCTCCATCCGGACATGGATAATGATAAAGAACTGCCGCTTTCTTTAGCGAATTCATGGCGGATTAGCAACACCAATGAATAATGTCTAAAACTAGCAAGCAAAACCAACTGAGAAAATTGAATTCGTGACAACACAAAGAAGAGGCTCCGAAGAAAAATCAGAATATCTAAGACAAAACTTCACGGCGGTGAAGAAGAAATAAAAGGAGTTCACGAGCATTTTTCATATTTACATACAATTTTCTTTATGTAATGTTTATTTTTTTTTATTTTTTTCATAATTATAAAATATTATTAATATATTATATAATTTCAAATATATATATTGATGTAATTTAAATACTATTTATTATATAATCCAATAGAAATTTTGGCAAATTTAATGACATGTAGGTGAATAAAAAAATTTATTAAAAACCTTCAAATAATAAATTTTAATTGTAAATATTTATTCAATAGTAACTTTATTTTTTCTTCTTTTGCTTTAGTTTCAAACTAATTATCAATAATTTCATATGGCTATCATTATTAGGGACATGATAATTATATAATGATTGAATCAATTCAAAATATTATCCGTTTAAGGTTCATTTAGAATACGTTTCTTTCTGCTTTATTTTGCATATCATAATTATAGTTCTTTTTTTACCACTATTTTTTCATTGCTTTAAAAAAACTTTTGTGCTAGGAAAATACTTACTGCAACAATTTTTAAAAAAATTATTTTCTCTACAACAGCTTTACAGCTTAATTTATCTCATGTCATATTGAACTTCATAATTTTATCATTTTTTTAAAATATTTTTCTGAATATCACTCATCCTGAAAACACTCAACATAAACATGCTTAATTTAAAAAAATTAATTAAAACTTTATTTATTACAAAGTTTGGCTTCTATATTTGATCCAATTTTTATTGAATTTGATTTCAAAAAATATATATATAATATAAAAAGTTTATTCTCAAACCTTCTTGTAATTATATCTACTATAACAATTTTATTCATCTAAAGTTTGAATAAATATTTGTTTTTGTTTTCCTTCTCATTTAAAATCATGGCACAACAACTTTCTTTTAAAAGTTCTTCATTTCTCCGCCCATAACAATAGCAAAATAAGACGTCGTTTGGAACATCTTTCGATCATTATTTTTTTTGTTGCTTTCATTAAATTTTTGTGCTAAAAAACTGCTTTTAAAAAAAATTAGAAAGTTGTTCAAAAAAAGAGAAATTATTTCTGTGCGCAGTCCAGATGGGAAGAACCGTCTGCATTGTGAGAGTATACACTGTGTACACTAATTTGATACACACTGTATATAAATGTGTACATAGTATATAACTTACATGTCCGAACAGTTCTTCTGATCTGAACTCTGCACAGAATAATTTCTCTCCAAACAAAACCTAAATTTGATTTCCTTATTGAATTGGTTCATTGGTGGTTAGAGAAAGAACATTGCTTTCCTCTCCCACAAAGCCACCGTTCCCTAAGTGCTAAAGCTTTGAAAGCATAAATTCCATCTCCATCTCAGCATTGAATCTCATACCATTCCTCCTTTACAAAGAACAGTGATGCATACATTTATACGTTATTTACTATATATCTTTCTTTATGGTCTATACGCTTCCCCTTTGTTCATTCAAGCCATTTATGGAACTTCTTTGGATTATTACAAAATAATCAATATCTTTTAATAAATTTCATTAATGTTAGATTATCTTTTTATAGTAGTTATTTAGTAAAAAAAAATAGAACTAAAAATTTTGTAATAAAAAAATTATCCGAAGCGAAGCAATAGTTAGCTATGTAATTAAGTATTAATTATGAATTAATTTTCTATTAAGAAATAATTACCTTTCTTTTTCCTATAAAAATGAAGTGTAAAAACAAATTGAAAATTTGTCAAAATAATGCCAAATAGAAAATAGAAAATGGTCATACTAATGCCCAAAGTGTCTTGATTATTGAATAAGTAGAATTTTATTTGAAAAACTTTTTATTGAATAATTATATATATTTAAAGAAAATATATATTTAAATTGGTGCTGAAATATTATTGATTTAGTCGATAATTTGGCATCTTTTATGTATTATATGTGGGTGTTAGGCAGTTTAAATGATAAAGATTTTGAAAGTTTTTGTCACATATATATAAACATGGGTCTACATTTTATCAGTTTGAATAGTTTAATTTAGGGCTTGGCTAAGTCAATTGATTTCAGTTGTAAATTGCGGAAAATAGAACCGACTATAATCGTTTTCGAACCAGAATACATCAAATTGAATTTTATTCAATTTTGAATGAACCAAATATAATTAATTTAAATAATGAGCTTAATTATTTTTAACTTGAATAATATAAATTAAGAAAAATAATGAATGATATTTATTAAAATTATAATTTTGATATATGAAATAAATAATATAAATGTTCATCAACATGTCACTTGTTTATTTATATGATTTTGTTGATTTAATATTTGCATAAAATAATATTTACAATTCTATTTTTAGTTAGATTGATTTTGCAAAACCAAAAAAAAATTGATGCAATAATCACAATAAAAAAAAAGTTAAATTACAAGCAATAACCAAACCAATACTTTGACAATGAAACCAAATCAATAAAATAAGATAAGCTTAGTAACATTTTTAGGTTTTATCTATATAATATACACCCTATGCATACATTATATACATACATAATTTAATTTAGGGAGACTTACATACATACATAATATTTATAGCATCAAGAATAATCATTCTCCACAAATGACAAATAAAATAAAGACCTATATAGATCGTAAGAACTCTAAGAAGTAAGACCATCTAACAAATATAATGTTTCATATTTTATTAATATTTATAGAGCTTTTAACTCTAAAAATTTATAAATATATCTTCACTCTCTATATGTGGGTGGCTTTTAGCTTGAGATTTAATAGAGCTCAAGGGTTTAAAGGATCTCTGAGCTTCATTGGACCACCACAATTCGATCACCATCGATAAACCTTCACCCTCTGACCACTAATTATAGTCCTCCAAATACCATTTCCCAATGACGACCCTTTGACCACTACCACTCGACTATGGTCCTACAACCACCATCGTCTGATCATATTCTCTTGACCACCATCACTCGATAAGAGTTTCCATATCACTATTGCCCTACTGCGATCCTCCAACCATCATTACTTGACTACAATGTAATGCCATGGTCTAATTTTGGAAAAATTATTTGCTTTACTTTTTAATTAATCTACCAGAGCAACTAATCTTGTTTCAATAAGTGGAAACCATTGAAAATAATCTCTAAATTCTTTTCTTCAATTTTCAAATTTATTTATTTCTCAAAATTTATATTTAATATCTCGGACCAATCACAATACATCATTCTAAACTCCTGACTATAAAAGAAAATATGAGAAAGTATGATATGTTTCACTCTAATCACGACTCCTTGAAAATATATAAAAATCATAGATGGAGCTAACAACTAAGTAGATTATTAGAACATATAATTGTAATTAATACAAGACAATGAAAATATTATGCATGTAATCATTTAATCAATATAAAAATAGACATGACTATGAATATATAATTGTAAAAGCAGGTAACAGTCAATATGAATAGTGTCATCTCATATAAATAATAAAATTAGTGTTGGTATCTTATGAACATTGATCAATAATCATAAAAAGAATCAGTAGGTTTTATTATTCTTAGACAAATCAGTTACAAAATAGTTTATATATTAATTTATGAAATCAATACACTTTCCTTTGTCATATGCATGTTGTACGATATCCATACAATGCATGTATATCAGGTTATATATATTTTGTCACATATTTTGTCACCTAAAACTTAGTATTGAGGACTCGGTATTGCTCGGTATACATTCAAATACGTTCGGATTTCACCGGACGTAATAATTGCTCCTCTACGAGCCACCTTCGAAATAACAGCTAAAGCTAAATTTTTTTTATATATAAGATATTCCAAAGAACATATAAAGCAGATAACTTTCTTGGGCCCCGCCCCAAAGTACCTCACTGGGTCCTACCAAGTGGAAATCGGCCAGCCGAAACCACGAGCCCATCTACTGTGAACGTGACGACAAAAAATTATGCGGACCTGGACCCAGCTCTTTCCAGAAGTACATGGGCCCACACAGAAGCTCCTTCTGACCAATGGCGTCCATCCACGTGGACCAATGGCTCATGAAGGAAAGGACAATAATCTCAGAATATTTGGATATAAAGCCAAAGCAAAAAAAAGTAGAGAGAGAGTAAAGGCTCGATTGCGAGGAAAGCAACCTTCTTGCCTTTATAAAGCTACAGAGGTTCTTAAACCGCCGCCCTCCCTCTCTCTCTCTCTCTCTCTCTCTCTCTCTCTTATGTGAGATTTGGTATACTCTCTCTCTCTCTCTTTCTGTTATTTTCTGTCTGACTAAGTTCAAATCAAGAGATAGTTTTAATGGGTTTTTTTTTTTGAAGCAGAGCTTAGAGGGAGAAGAGAGGATTGATAAGAGATTTAACAGTACAAAAATGGCGCCGGTAACTCTGCCGCCTGGCTTTCGCTTTCATCCGACAGATGAAGAACTGGTAGCTTACTATCTGAAGAGGAAGATTAATGGAAGAACAATAGAGCTCGAAGTGATACCAGAGGTTGATCTTTACAAATGCGAGCCATGGGAATTACCAGGTGATAGATAATTCATGCTTGATTGAACACTACGGATCCTTTGTTTCAGTCTCTTCGAATATTTTATGAATTTTCATGGAGCCTAATTTGCTGAATTTCTACTTTTTTTTAGTTTAATTAGCACAATCAAATCTCATGTAATAAAAAAAAATTGGCATTATAAGGTTCTAACTTAATCAGTAAACTCAGTAAACAACTCATCATTTGTTTATATGAGATTAATTAATATTTCTTTGTTTAAATATATATATATATATATATAATATAATAATATATTATTAAATATATATATATAATATATTATATATAAGTAAAGAGCCATGAAAATACTTATGTAGATATATTAAAATTTCTATTTTATTATGCATAAAATATAAAAAATAAGTGAATTAGGAAATTTAATGAAAAACATTAAATACATTTATGTTTAATAATAAATATATAAATTAAAATCATTAGCATCCTTGACATTAATACTTTGATTCAATTGCAAATAAGCTGGAGAAAATCAACAAATAAAATTTAACAAAATTTTAAATCGAGAACCTCTCCTATTTTTTTTTAATATTTATAATATGAAATATGCCTTTTCTTCCTCTCCTATAAATGCTACCAGCCCTAATAATGTCTCTTGTTCAACCACTCATATTAAAGAAATAAAAAACAAAACAAAATGATTAATTAATAATAAAAATAATAATGGTTCAACTAAAAAAATTTCAGCTCGAATATTTTTTTAAGACATTTAAAATCAATTAGACAAATTCACACACATCATATATAAACTAAAATTCAAGACCTTTAATTGATTGTCAAAACTTCAAACCACAGACCAAGATGAGCTATATAACTTGAGCTTCATTTAAGATTCATTATTTTGCTATTTTTTAAAGCAAACTTTTAGTTAAAAAAAATTTGAGTTTTAAAAAATTTTTGTACTAAAAAATTAATTTAAAAAACATAAAAATTATCACAAACTAAGCCCGAAACTCTAGAAAAAAAATTAATGTGTAATGTAAACATTAATGTTCAGAATATTCAAGCCGTAGTCTTTGTATAAATTATCTAATTCTATCGTGCCTTTATTTTGCACTTCATCCTCGCTGGGACGACAAGCAGTTCTTTTGCTTGGAAGGCAGTGCTTAGCTTTCAAATTATAGTATTACAGAGCAGGCTTCAAGCTCTTACCAATATTGGATTTTGCAGCTTTGCTTTGATATTTGCAATTTCTTCAGTAACTGGCCTATTTAAGATATCAATATATTTGTAGAACGTATAGTTCACTTTCATGAGGATAATAGTGATTTAAATCATATGAAAAATCAAAGCACCAAATAATTCAGACAGGAAGAAAGTTCTAGTCCTAATATTTTTAATAAATGAAGCCCTTCCATTGCTTTGAAGACATTTTCCAACTTTTAGGCACTAAAAACCTGATACATATTACATTAAGATGAGCTTAGAGTTTTGGATTCATACTAATATTTTGTTTGAGACAATTTTTTTATATTTACTAAAGTAAATTTTTAATATAAAAATTTCTAATTCAAAAAATTTTTACTTAAAAACTGTTAAAAAAAGTAAGAAAAAACCTGCTCTAAATGAAGGCCTTATATATATATATAATATATATATATATATATATATATATATATGGAAACGTCCAGCCGCTATCACCCGAAAGGGCGCTTGATGGCGTGACTAATCCTCGACTGACCTAAAAGAGCTAGGCACCCAACCCAAAAACCTCCTGACCCGTACTTGATTGGGCCCCACTTAAGAGTTGTTGTCGCTCGAAGGGAATCGAGCATGAGTTAGGGGCTCCCAACCGTACATCTTGATAAAAATTGAGGCTGGATATCCTTAAGCAACTAACTTTTTTTTCTTTCAAAAATAAAGGCAGCTGTTCTAAACTTTTGTGCCTTGGAAACAAGATAAGATCCCAGATTTCATCCATCCTTTCTACTTTATTGACTCCCCTTGCCAAGTGTTTCACTCCACCCCACCCCCCCAAACTCTTCTTTTCATTTGTTTGCTTACACATAAAATAGTTTCAGATATGAAAAGAGATGCCCAAATCAATAAATTACAGAAAAGCAAAGCAGCTGTCACAATAAATAGTAAACCAAGTTATAACTTTTTAATTTCCACAAAACATCAAATAAAACATAATGATGAACTACATTTTTCCTATCTAACAAATCTGATTTATTTTTTTATTGACATTTTATCAGAGAAATCATTTCTCCCAAGCAAAGATCTAGAGTGGTACTTTTTCAGTCCTAGAGACCGCAAGTACCCCAATGGTTCAAGAACAAATAGAGCTACTCAAGCAGGTTATTGGAAAGCAACAGGAAAAGATAGGAAGGTGAACTCACAGAAGAGAGCAGTTGGAATGAAGAAGACTCTTGTGTACTACCGCGGCAGAGCTCCTCATGGTTCTCGAACTGATTGGGTCATGCATGAATACCGCCTTGATGAAAGAGAATGTGAAATTGCAAATGGATTACAGGTATATATAAGCTCAAATTCTTATGATTGTTATATACAGCAACAACAAGAGATTTAAGTCTAAATGTGATGCTAAATAGTTTATCCTCGATCACATTTTCAGTGACACGTGTAAGTCATAGGCTTAAAAACATTTTGATAGGAAATACTGGAGTTCGCAAGTAACCCTAATGGGAAATACTTGATTTCGCAAGCAAACCTAAAAATAATTGGTAAAAACGGCGAGAAAAACTCAAGAATTTCGGTGAAAACAATCCAAAAGAGTAGATTGTATTATAGGAATCAAATCAAAGCAAGCAAAAAAGAAAAGATACAATTGATCCTTAATTTGAGAGAAGGATCGTTCTCTCCCAATCTTTAGACGATGAATCTAGAGCCCAAGACATCAAAGAGAACTCCAAGAGAAACAATAATCAAGCATGCCCTAACTCTAACCTCTCATGCTCTTTAAATACATCTCTTCCTAAGAAAAAAAAAATCTTCCTAATAAAAGCTTAAAAAAGAAAAGATACAATTGATCCTTAATTTGAGAGGAGGATCGTTCTCTCCCAATCTTTAGACGATGAATCTAGAGCCCAAGACATCAAAGAGAACTCCAAGAGAAACAATAATCAAGCATGCCCTAACTCTAACCTCTCATGCTCTTTAAATACATATCTTCCTAATAAAAGCTCCCTAAAATAAACTAATTCAAAATAACCTTCATATGCTTTAGCCGCCCCCTTCCCTCTCTCTATTTGCCGCCCTGGGGGGTGTACATGCTTGGGCGGCAATTTCTAAGGAGGTGACTTAGTCAGCCTCCCATAGAAGTGAGCCGGCCCCACCTAGGCCGGTTTGGTCAGTTCAGGGAGAATTGTAACACATTTGATAGAAAGCTCATAGTGGAAAAAAATGCATAATTTATTTCAATTTTAAAATAAATGTGATTAATAATTAATAATAACTGTTTAAAAGTAGTGTTGTCGTAATTGCTACTCAAGCATCGCTTCCATCTTCATTGCTTTTATGTGGATTATGTGTTATATTTATAGCAGTTCATTCTAATGCAACTTACAAGTTCTTTAAAAATCGATCTTAAAGTAAACTAAATAGATATATGTATAATTGTACTGTGTTTTAGTAGTTAATTACTAAAAAACTTATTTGCATACCCTAATGTAAAGTCATGCTTTTCAATATAACAAGCGAATTCAATACTAGAACCAGTAATATTAAGTCACAAGGCACACAAAATTGAAGAAAAATGATATGAACAAAAAATAAAAAGGTTGCAATGCATGAATTGTTGGATGACCAATTGACAGTGATTCAACCAGAAATCTGGCAGGTAGCATAACTATTTTCCTTCCCTAGTAATTTGCTTAATGAAATTACTATATATATATATATATATATGTGTGTGTGTGTGTGTGATTTTAATCTGACCTTATATGAATGCATTTCAGGATGCCTATGCCCTTTGTCGCGTATTTAAGAAGAGTGAGCCTGGTCCTAAGATTATAGAGCATTATGGAGCTCCATGTGAAGAACACAAGCAATGGATGCTGAATGAACATTCCTCAACCATGACAGATCTCTCTCCTGATGGAATAGGAGATTACCTGGAAAGCAGTAACTATCATTTCCAGCCCTCTGATTGCCCACAAACAATGATTCAATCCTCATTTGAAGCAAGCAACTCATGGATGCAATTTCTAACAGATGAGGCACTTAGCTCCACTACGGCTACATTTCAGAACACAAGTTTTTCCTATGTGCCATCGAAGGTGATTCTTTCCACTATGGTTTTTAAACACTTCATAGTATATAAAGAGAAAATTAACTTTTTGTAGGAAGCTGTTATGGAGAAAGAGATTAAGGCTTCGTTTGGGACGGCTTTTTTATTGCTTTCTAAAACAGAATTTTAGTACAAATTTTTTTAATTTTGTACTAAAACTCCATTTGAGAAAGCAATAAAAAAGCCGTACCAAACGAATCCTAAGGCTTCGTTTGAGACGGCTTTCTTATTGCTTCTTAAAGCTGCTTTCTAGTACAAAATTAAAATTTTGTACTAAAAAACTGCTTTAAGAAGCAATAAAAAAGTCATCCCAAACGAAGCCTAAATGTGTGGCTTGCACATCATTTTAAGGAAGAGTGCAATTTTCTAATGGAGATAAAGAACAATCATTTTAAGGAAGAGTGCAATTTTCTAATGGAGATAAAGAACATGATTCGGAAAGAAATGAAATGCGGATAGCACTAGAATTTTGAACTATAATCACGATTTATCTGAAAATTGTGGCAAAATTTTAAATCCCAGTCATACTCATCTTTAAGATTGATGACAAATATTGTAATACGATTCTCAATTATTCTAAGCCACTTACGTAAATAATATATTGAACTCATTATTAAAATTGTCTGTAACTAAAGACTAAGGTACCCAAAATACTTTCTTGGAATTGAATTTACTCGTAACGAGAACAATATTACTCTAACTTTAGCAAAATATAACACTGAGACCATAAACTTTTAAGGTGCCAGCAAATTGACACCAAAATAGTTAATAAAGCCATGTTTGATGAGGATATACCATATGAGATCCATCTTAGTGGCGGGTATTAATTGAAAATTTGATTTATACAAGAGTTATGTGACTGAATCGCTTATGTTGTTAGGGTTGTAAATCAACATATGCAAGACCCAAAACAATAGCATTGGATTTTTTTTTCTCTGCATTCTGAGATGCATAAAAATGGCTTTAGAAAAGGAATGATGTTTACTTAAATTGGGCATTTAAATATTGAATAATTATCTAATACCACCTATGTTGGATCTACTAATGATAAAAAGTCAACTTCAGAGGACTGCATTTTTTTTTTTTTGGAAAGTAATTTGATCACTTGGAAGAGTAATAAATAAATTATCATAGCCAGTTCTAGAGTAAAGCAGAATACAATGTCATGGCTAAATCACATGTAAAATGATGTGGGTCAAGATTCTACAACAACAACAAGCATTTATCCCACTATGGGGTTGGCTATATGAATCCTTTTTCTCCATTGTGTCCTGTTAGAAGTCAAATTCTCATCTAAATCTAATAAAGAATGGTCATTTTTAATATTTTCTAACATAGTCTTTTTAGGTCTACCTCAACAAAATGATATGGGTCAAGACTATTAGAAGAATTTGATTTTACGCAATCTTATTAACAAATACATTGTGAAGAGTCCTATGCTTCATTGAAGAACCGGATATATTAAAATTGATTGTCATTTCATATGAAATGTACTTACCAATAAGAATATTCTTCCGTATATTTCTAATTCAGAACAAGTAATGAATATCTTCAGCTAAGTTCTCTCTCATTTTTACTCTTAGAAGACACAAGGTGAAGTTAGCAAATATACATGCTAAAATTTGAGGGTGATTTTAGTGTAATGAACTCTTAGAATAGCTCTTTTCACAAACTTACCAAAAGTGATCCTATTATTGGAATAGCATGCTTATTATTAAATTATTGTATTAGAATGATATATAATTTGGGAAAATATACATTTATTCTCTCTTAATTATATCTATTTTATCCTTTAATTTCTTCCCAATGTATTCATCTTTTACACCTATAAATAGGCATTGATGTTCAATGAATAAGATCATTCTTTCCTTATAGCAATAAGCAATATTTTTAACCTCATTTTTTAACATTATAATCACATTCTTTGTAGAATGGTGATTAGTATTTATGTGACTAAAGCTTTTCATCATAATTTTCTACAGAAGTTTGGCTAAAATAACTATATAGCTTTAACCGCATAAGTATCAATCAGAGCATCAAAAAAATGTATGAAAGATAAATTAAATATACTTTTAAAAAAAGTTTCTATTAATAATATTTATTCATTATAATTAATAAAAATATCACTATAAATAAATTTCTAAGGGCAATAATAGCAGTGCTTTGACATGAACTATAGTTTAATTACAGAAGGTGACTTGCATCTTAAATAATTGTAGGTAGATGTAGCATTGGAGTGTGCAAGGCTTCAACAAAGATTCACAATGCCTTCTTTGGAAGTGGAGGACTATTCACTACTCCATATGGCTGACCCAACAATCCTGCACTCTACTAATTACTCGCAAAATACCACCCATGGAGAGGACATTTTGCATGAGTTGCTTTCAGTAGCCTCAGCCTCCCAAGAACTGATCAATAACCCTAATTTCCATGAAGACATGTGGGCCGCAAGAATTACTCCTCACTTCAACGAGTCATTCTCCACCCTAATTGAATCTGGCGATGCTGTAGGTTCCTCAAAGTTCATTGCTAAGTCATGTGGACTTGAAGAGCAATCAACCTTTGTTGACATTAGTGAGTTGGAAGATGAGTTTAAGGAGCAGACGAAAGGGAAGAATCTCAGGGATGTTAAAAAGCTTCAAGAGAATTTGTTGGAGGTATGTTTAGAAATATTAGGTTTATAAATATCAATTGCATTATTGTTGCAATCTATTATCTGTGAATAAGATGGTTACTTTTTTTAAACAGATGAATAAAGAAGTGCAAAAGAAGGATTGCAGTTCAAATCCTCATACAGAACACATCTGTGATGCTCGAGGTAAATACAATTTGCTATAAATGGTTCAGGTTTTGCTGGTTACTAGCATCTAGTATGTAATGAATTCATCATATGGTCAATGAAGTTTAAATAATTAAAAAAAAAAAAGAAGAAAACATAACCACTATGTTCAGTGTCTTTTAATAGGGTGACTTTTCATAAACCATAAAAATGAGAATAATATCATCAATATCTTAATTCTCTCTTTCAATCATCCTTCTAATTTTAAAGATCCCCTTTTTTATCATTGTTCATAATTAGATTTCTTTTTAATGAAAAGAGTTTCAAGTGTTGCAACTAATCAAATTCCCAAGTTCTTTAATTTCTTTAACTAAAAAGATGCTGGCCCATTTCAAATGGCATACAATTGTATATGGGAAATTTGACTTTATGTGTATCATAATATTCAAAATTGAAAAAATATGACATTTATTTGTTTTCTTGGAGAAATATGCTCGAAAGTTTCTTTTAGACCAAACTACGACTACTTTTAAACAAATAGGTGGAACCTTCTGATAAGTATTATGCGACCTTTCAATCATCCAAACTCAGCAACCCTTCATCCCCCAAGTTCCTTTCTCTATTTTTAGCATACACATTCGAGCTGCAGCAATTTTTCACGACGACCTACCTTCATTAATCGTTAGTGAAAGTTAGTAATGTTATTCCTTTGGTTTATTTAGAAGAGAATAGAATGTAGGAGAGAAAGTGGTCGCACTATAAACCCTAAACTTTGATGTTAGTAGATATACTATAAAGCCAAACTGTCTTTCATATTACTAACCAGAAACATCTTGAAATAATAATCGATTATTGGAAGAATCATTTTCGAAATAATAATGGATTTATATTCGTATTCAAATTACCTACTATAAATCTTAAACCCTGAAGTTTCAATCATTGTTTGAGCATGATCGATCATTATTTCAAGATACTTCAAACCAAGATCGATCATCTTCAAAGATGCTTGAAACCATGATCCATGATCTTTGTTGACCTCTGTATCAGTACCACAATCGATACGAGTGAATGGAAAGGGAAAGGACGACCGACAAACATGACGTCTCAAAGAAACATTGATGCACCTTAGTTATGGTCGCAATCACCCGAACTTAGGCTAATTACGAAACATATAGCATTAATGCATTCAAGAAGTCCAAAATACCAAAAATGAGCACTCGTGCGCGATTCGTTTGGACAAGGATGAAAGCATGACATTTGTCAAGCACGACAATGCGCAAAATTGCCCAAATGACATCCGATCATGAAACAGGCTTTTGTCGTTATGCTTGAAACATGAAAATTATCTTAAGGGGAATCTCTCGTGAATAATTCGAGTAAAGCTGGTAAAAAACAATGATCTACGGATGCGATGATGCACGACGTCGCCCAAACGACGTCGATTCGAGAAACAAACTTCGTCGTCTCCTCCAAAATGTTGAAATACCCAGAAATGACTGTAATATGTGGGTCTTCTTGCGAACTTCTCTAGGTGAGAGTTTGAAAATTGGTATTTTAATTAGAGGGGATTTTTAAAATATTCAAATTTAATTATTTGCGTGAATGTTAGCTATTGGAATGCACACAAAATTTCATTGAAGACCAAAGTATGCCTTATGCCCACTTGCATATGTGTTGCGGATCCAGTGGCACTAAGATGGATTAAGTTTCATTCATTTTAGATAGGAGAGATACTTAGTTCATTCAACCTCCATCAAATTCTCATTTAGCATAGTTCATAGGGTATGTTTGTTCAACTGACAATAAGAGATCATGTTATTGCTTGTAAGGGAGCTATATTGTTCGCTAGAAGTCCTATATTATTACTTGTAGGCGAGTTGAAATATTCATTTCAAGCCCCATGTTCCTTGCTTATAGGCAAGTTGCTATATGCATCACAAGTAACTATTAATCTTTAGATTTTGTAAATTTTAATTTTAAGTCTGGTTTAATTTTGATAGCCTCCCGGCATCTCCATGTGTAGGAGAATTTTAAGAAGGCGCTAGGCCTACCCACCATACTAAGAAAAAGTGTTTATGATCGATGCTAAATGACACTGCAACAGATATCTTCAATTTCGCCACGCTACAAAAAATGTGCATAGGTCTTCAGGGTACATGTTTGTAAACTCGCAAGCTTTGCTCGATGTGCTATGAAAAGTGCATACAAGTCCTTAGGGTTGTCCCTGCCCCACTACGAAAAGTGTGTATAGTACCTACCTATTGCATCATGGGCGTTGCGCCGGAGCTCCCCCCGCCATGCTACAAAAAGAAAGTACATGGGGGTTTGCTCATTGCTACGCACACATCGCAAATGGGATTTCAGAGTTTTCAGGTTTATCGAGCATTATACCTTTGCACGTGCGGCGATGGATATGATGTCGAGAGTGGCGAGGGCGAGCACAAATTTTGACTCTCTTTTTTTTTTAATATCTCCTCTCATTTTTCTTGTCCTTTTATCTTCTTTTTATAATAGAGAGATGGTTAGGGGGAGTAGGCAGAGAGAGCGATGAAGGGAGCTAGCTGGTCTTGTTGTAGGAAGAGAGTGGCCAGATGGATAAGAGTTTATTTGGTTCGGTGGGTTGTAGAAGAGTTCATGGGCTTTAGAAGTGGGCTGGGTGAGTAGATGTGAGAGTGAGAGTCTCTTGATGAGGTGGTTTGGGTGCAGGTTGGAGGAGGAAGGCTGGGATGTGGAGATTGTTGTAGGAGAGGAGAAGGGATGCAGTATTTGAGTAGTTAAAGAGGGACAAAGGGCTGGAATAGGAGCTGGGATGCTCTGTTAGGGAGGTAGTAGGATTGAGAGCTGCTGCTGTGAGGCTGGGAGATCTAATGAAAGGGGTCAGTGGTGATGTTGACGAGAGTTGAGTGTCTTGGAGTGGAGTTTGTAGGCAGCAGGTGTGGTCGAATTGGAGAGCAAGGATGGTGTAGAGGACCTGCAAGTGGTGTGGCTTTGGAAATGAGAGTGCAGGCTTTATGAGGGGTGATTGGTGGCTGAGGGTTTGAGGAAGAGGAGCTGCTAGGTGGTCGCAGGTCTGGGAGGCAGTTGGCCGATGAGCCTATGCAAAAACAGAGGGACAAAAGTGTAGAGGTAGTAGGTGGTTGTAAGCTCAGGTGAGGAAGATTGGGCCATTGTAGGGTGGTTAGGTTGTTCGCCAGCACTGGGTGGTCAGGTGAAGGAATTGGAAAGGTTGAGAGGTGTTGGAACTGCTGTGTTAGGAGAAGGGGAAAGGATTCGATGGAGCTTGGTAGAGAATGAGAGAGTGAAGGGGAGTTTGTGCGAGCAGGTTTGTTTGGCCGAGAGCGGTGGTATAAAACCGAGTAGAGAGAGAGTTTGATGGGTTTTTTTTTATCTCACATGAAAAACTGGATGAGGCAGGCGCCGATTTGCAGAGCAAGGATAAGCCATGGACAACATAATAGGCAGGAGATAAGATTGAGTATGTAAATAGATTTTTTTTTTTTTAATTTAGACGTGTATGTATGTAAATATAGATTCATATATCCATGTGTGTGTGTATAACAAAACAAAATCAGCCCCCTGATCAACTCATTGTTCCTTGTGCGCCTCGATTTGCATGCAGTTGTTGCCTCGCTCGCCAAAAGAAATTTCGTATTCGACTTGCGGTAAGACTCATACAATATTACAATCATTTTCAGTCCTTTTCAATGTTCTGAATGCGACGGCAAAGTCTGTTCCATAAATGGATGTCGTTCGAGCGACATCATGCATTCACGCTCGTAGATTGTTGTTTTAGACATATTTGCTTAAATTGATCGCAGGAGGTCCACCTTGGATAATTTTTTTATGTTTCGAGCAAAATGACATATTATGTTTTGTGAACGGACATTGTTTGAGCAATTTTACGCATTGTCGTGCTCGCCAAATGTCATGCTTTTGTTGATGTCTGAATGAATCAAGCACGAACGGCTCATCTTTTGTAAATTGGACATCCTGAATGCATCAAATCGTTCTTTATACAATGCTTCGATCATATTCAAGATACTTCAAAGAACGTTTAATCATTATTTCAAGATACTTCAAAGAAAGTTTGATCATTATTTCAAGCTGCTTCAAACCATGAACAATCATCTTTGAACTATGCTTCGAAACATGCTTCAATCATATGAAAAGATGCTTTAAAGGTTTGTTTCTGTTTGAAGTCTTTAGGATTATTCGATCTATGTTTAATTGTTGTTCGATGAACTTTAAATTAATTCTAGTTACCTTATTATGTATGCAAATGTTTGATCTAATCGTACAAATTAGGAGGCACTACAGTGCTCAAGTTACATGAAGAGTTAGTGGTATGATGGAAAAATTGGTCAAACAACTTCAGGCTAATGAGTACTTGACAATGCCCAGCGATATCCCTTTAGGCTTTAGTCAGTTTTTCATAGCTCCTAAGATGCAATTTTTTAGCGTCATAATTCATTAATTGTTAATAAGAATGGTTGATGATGTTCAGAATGAGATGTACCCAATTATGTTTAATATTGGTAGAAAGAATACAACTTTTGGAATTGCAGAGTTTGTTTTGGTCACTAGGCTAAATTTTGGGGAATTATCATCTAATGAGGACTTACAAAAGTTGAGCAAAAGCAATAGGCTGCTCGAGAAATACTTAGATGGAGATAAACAGTTAAAGAAAATAGGCTTAGATAGAGCTTACTTAGAGTGCATTGTGCCTGCTAATGTGTGGAAGCTTGCTTTGTGTTACTTCGCGGATGGTGTACTCCTCAACCATGACAAACGCAGTGTTGTTCATAAATAAGGATTCTTTAGATACCCATAAGGTAGGCTGGCATGGGAGAAAACATTGAGGGGACTAAAAAGAGACATTGCTCATTATGAGTTCATTACCTTGAACAAGAATACCCTAGCCAAATACGCTATAATTGACAACACCACTACAATACTTGGTTTATGAAGCTATATTAAAGATGGGAAGAAGATGCATTGAGTTCCTTGGGGCGAAAGCACTATGGATGTTGAGCTGGATGAGTAACAAAGTACAAACTAGAAAGGATTTCTTGCATCTGATGATGAATAAGGGCGAAGTGTGCATTTTTTTTTAGGCTTTCTTATGTGTTTAACCATACTTTAAATAGCAAGTCATTGTATATATTCTTTTATAAGCAATTATCCATCCTACTACAGTGCCTAGAACTTCTATGAGTTCATTTGTACATACTCCTCAATATATCCCAACTTTAGTTGTAAAGAGAAAAGCAAGCCCATCTATTTTTTAGGAAAGAGCAGGGTATGCAGTGAAAAAACAACCATCTGAGAAGAAAGCAAGGTTGAAGCAGCTTTTTAACATTCTACGGGAGTTAATGAGTAGGCCAGTTCAGCATAAGACTAATCAAATAGGGTCTGACAAAAAATTAGATGCTCTAAAAACCGTAGTCCATAAGCTTGTAGAGAGGGATGAGCAAAGGAGGAAGGAGGAGAGCGAGGAGTATGAAGTGAGGGGCGGGGGTGGGGTGAAGGAAAAAAGGTGGATATAGACAATGTAACATCATCTCTTGTCATTGGGCCTCCAAATAAGAAAGCCAAGAAGGTATTATACCTCCATATAGAGAAGCCAAGAAGGCAAAGAATATAACCCCATCTCTTGCTATACAAAGAGGGAGGTCGAGAAGGCGGGAAATATAACCCCATCTCTTACAAGCAATGATGAATCCTTTCTACAAGTGCTTCTATGGATTGCTTCAGTGGTCAAGATTATTTGATAAAGGGCAGGAACTACTTTCCTCCAAATTTTCTTGGATGTGGAGGGCCAGCACAAATGAAACTCCCAACATTGTTGTAAGAAAAAGCAATTTCATAATTTAATAAAAATTAATCATAATTGAAATAGTTCCCGCATATATAGTCTAATGAGTCCTGTAAATCTTATTTGCAGTGGCGACTGGGCAGAGTATACAATAGTAACAACACATCATACATCTAATTTCAAAGAAGAATCTTCTAGAAATTACATATAATCACATATAATTCTAAAAGAACCGTTTCTTTGTAGATTTATATACGACAATATTGATTCATATGTCTAATTGAAGTTCTATACATTTCTTCTGAATTTGCATATATAATATCATGGATGTTATAGTTCTTCAATTGCACTATGTGAATATGATTGTTGTGCTAGATATCTTCAACTACACTCTATTGTGCTATTGATTTTGTGCTACATCCCTTACAATTGTTGCATTATAGTTACTATGTTGTTGCTAAATCTGCCATAATATGTTGTATTGTATTTACTTGTTGCTGGCCTTCACATTTGAATCATCTTCAAACCTAAACCTTATGTTGTCTTGCATGTTTGAACCTTGTTATATCGATTATAATTACTTTTTTTTATTATAATCTATTATTTTACAAGTTCGAACAGTATTTCAAACCCGTAATTCAACTATTTTATATTTTTTTCAAAAAATATCTTATTTAAACCTTTTTTTTTAATCATGTTTGAACCTTTATCAAAAGATTTTCAAATAAGAATAATTAATGTTCTAGGTTCAAATAATATTCGATTATGGATCAAATTTTACATAGTATATGGTTTCAACTTTGATCAAATTTATTTGAACTTTGTTCGAACGTTATTCGAATCAATTTTGGTTAGGGCGAACTTAAAAAAGTAATATGCAATCAAAAACATGGGTAGTTTAAACTGAACAAAACTTTCAAGTATATTTCTCCAAAAAATAAAACAAACCTATTTATACAATTTCCAGCGTTATGAGATATTGGGGAATATAAAGTCAAATTTCATTTGCATAATAGGACATTGTGTGGAGTAGTGGGATCACATTCTCTTACACAGGGATGCATCATGGGAAAATGGAAGAAATGTATCATTGATGTAAGAGAAGCGAATGAAGCATAAAATAAAATAAAAAATTCATAGGATCAAAAAATAAATTTTGGATTTTTAAAATGCTAAATCAAAAATGAAAAACGGCATTATATGAAAAGTCATTATTTAATGACAATTATGAGTCAAACGCAATAAAATTTGATCAATCCTTCATCCTATCATTAAGATTGAAAATGAAACAAAAAAAATGTCTTCATCATCAATTGAATCACCATTTGTGATACATAATTCTACTTCCTCATCAATTCAATCATCACAAAATTTTTTTTCTTTTCTTCTAAAAAAAGGCACCTTTTTTCTCTTTATGGATGATAATATAATGAAATTCCGAGTTTCCCTGCACAATAATTGGTTCTTAGTTATCATTATGCCTATGTATTTACAACACAAATATTAGTTTCTTGTGTTCATGCCTTCACTCATACTCAGATTGATTGCAGCAGAAACGAATCAAGGAAATTTTACCTATGAATCAACTGAAATAGACGACAAGCCCATCTACTCACAATCTCAAGAAGATAACTTCTCCATTGGTTTCATCAACATTCAAAAGGATTTCAACCAAGATGAACACCACCACCTTGATAATGCTGGTTCCCCATCCTTTGATGTTTATCATGAGATGATTCAGTTCAATCAAGGACTGCTTATGTCAAGCCAAACCGTCTCTAAAACATTCTTTCATCATATTGCACCAGCAAACAAGATCAACATCCATCTGAATCCAATCAATTTCATGGTTGACAAATATGAATCTTCAGAAAGAGCTAGATCAAGTGTTTCTTTCTTTGAAAATTTTAAGAATTTCTTTTGTAACAAGCTGAAGAAGGGCTCTATTTTTGGTAGAGGTGGAGCAAATGGCATGCTAGGTCTTATTGAAGTTCTTTTAGCTTCCAGCTTTTATCATGGAGGGTTATTGGAGCAATCCAATTTGTCGAGGGAAGATATGCCTTCAAGGGTTGCAGCCATACAAGCTGGGGGCATAAAGCTCACGAGCTATGACGGAAGGAAAAAAGCAGAGAACATGAAAAGGATGAAATGGAATGATGGGAAGAAATTTTGGTTTCCAAAAATCAGAGGGAAAAGCATTTCAAGAATGCTTTTAAATGGGAATTTGCTGCCTTGGGTCTCTATGCTTCAGCCTTCACACCACAGCCAGTAATTTTATTTGGACATACAAATTCATCTGTTCTAACACAGAATACAAGTAGTTTCAATTTGGTTTTCATTAATTATATATATGTATCTAGAAGAAAGGTTCATTGTATTGTTGATTTTTAACATGCATCGTAATTGTAACATATCTATTTATTAGCTGCATCTCTTTTTATAATTTCTTCTTATAGCCGGATTAATCTCTAAAATCTTCAACTTCCAAGTCTCTTAATGGATATTCAATATTAGTGCAGCGAAATCAAGTGGTCAGTAGTCACACAAAATTTGTGTGGTCTCCTTTGCATGTTTCCTTACGTTGTTTTATGTAATTCAGTAAATCAAAGAAAGCAAAATAAAACCCCCACATCACGATTTCTAATTCAATGTATCCCAAGCTTACCTAAAGATTAAAATCTTACACTCCTGAAAAACATTTAAATAAAGCCAAAATCACTGGAATGCTTTTTAAGTATGCTGTCATAGGATTGTCTGGAGAAACAAAACACGCCTAGTCCTGAAGGATTTTGAAGCATTTAAATTTAGGTAGATTTACATACATACCATTCTATACTATTCTATTTACATATTTAACACCTAAAACTTTAATATTACATACATACCACCCATAATTCATTTTCATATCAAATATGAGTGGTAGAAATGAAATATATGAGTGGTAGGAAGGAAATATGAGTGCCATATTTGATATTAAAATAATATAGGGTGATATGTATATAATATTAAAATTTTGGGTGTTAGATATGTAAATAGATGATATAAAGTGGTATGTATGTAAATTTTCCTTAAATTTAACATTACTACGCACCAAGCCTACAACTATAAGGTGCATTATTGTATTGGACTGTCAATGCTTTGCTTTGAACTGCAGGTTTCACTATCGAGCAGCCTAAATAGTCTAACGGCCTGAGAATTGATAAATGTTTGGACATCACAGCTGTTTAATATGCAGCATCCTTTAATTACAAAGGCAAATAGATGAAGCGTTCCTTGATGGAAACTAGCATCAAATAGTAATGAATGAAGATTGATAATTCCTAATCTCGACTCCAAATAACTAGGATAAGACTGACAAGAATAGTTATGTTGATGATTATGTACCTTTGATATTACAAAAGCGATTTGAAATGCATCTATGGATTCAGCGACTAGTATGGTGTTTTCGAGATCATTTTCTCCTCTGCGGATCCCGGCTAAGGCCATGCTGCTTCAAAGTTTTGATGTAGCTTCTCATGAGGGAAAACTTGTTAGAACCTAAATGATAGAAGTAGTCCCAAGTGTAGATTCCAGTCTTATGTAAGTCATCAAAAAGAATTCTAGAAGACAAATAGAACTGTCTTAGAAAAAAAATATCAACCGTATTAGAGCAAAAGGAGGAAAAGGGCTAACACTAGCTCGTACCTAATTCCATAGTTACCTATTGGTTCAGCTGACATGATCCCAACATGACGCCTACCAAAGATAACCTACAACGTCAGCCAAAAAAAAAAAGTTAGCTATAATATTTAATATGGGAGATCAACATTTAACACAAATGCAATCCCCCATGTTTGATTGGATCTCAATTACAACACTTGACCATACTCAGAGTTAAGGATATCACTATGTTTTGGACTGGTGGTCACCATGTCTGGAGAGAGCATCCGTTACTTTTTTTTTCTAACTCGGGCTTGTTGATGCGGACATCCAACCGTCCATGCCAATCCGAGGAGGAGCTGCTGCCATCAATTCCGTTCTACATCACATGTATTGAATCTCGAAGTCATAACACAATAGCTTGGAAAGCCACCGCTGATGCTCCTCTGTCACCATCATCTGCTCTAACAGGAACTTCAAACTTCTTTGGTCGGTCCTGACTATGAAGTGTCTTCCTAATAGATAAGGTTGCCACTTTTGTATTGCCAACACTATTGCCATCAGCTCTCTTTCATACACTGATTCAGCATGGACCTAGCAGTCAAAACCTGGTTGAAATAAACTATGGGTCTCTGACTCAGCATAAGAACTGCTCCTAACCCGAAACCTGATGCATCAGTCTCTACTACAAACGGCTAGTTGAAATCTAGTAGTGCTAACACAGGAAAACTCGTCATGACTTTCTTCTACTGCTCAAGTGCCTGGGTGGCTTCCACCCCCCATTTGAAACTACCCTTCTACAGTTGCTCTATCAATGGCCATGCTATAGATCCCCTCACAAACTTCTTGTAGTATCCTGTAAGTCCCAAGAACGCTCTCAACTCCTTCAGGGTTTTGGGTATGGGCCACTCCAACATATCCTCTATCTTAGAAAGATCTGCAGCTACTCCTGATTTGGATAATACATGTCCCAAATACTCCACCCTTTATTGTGCAAAGGAATACTTCGTCAAATTGGCATACAGTTGATGTTCCTTCAATGTCACTAAAAGTACCTTCAAATATTCCACATGCTCTGCCTCAGACCGACTATACACTAAAATATCATCGAAGAAAACCAATACAAACTTGCGAAGGTAGGGCTGAAATACCTTGTTCATAAGTGACTGGAAGGCAGTTGAGGCATCGGAGAGCCCAAAAAGCATCACTAAGAACCTATGATGCACCGAAACTCCTCTTAAAGAGGGCATGCAGTGTCGGACACGGGAACGCGTCCGACACTGTATGGACACGTGTCCAACATGGCATTGGAGTGTCGTAATTTAAAAAAAAATTAAAACTAAAACCGGACACGTGTGTTGGACATGCATACACGCGTGTCCGGTTATTAAATAATAAAATCGTCCGATTCGTTAGGTACATGCTCGGTACCGCTAGGTATCGCTAGGTACATGCTCGGTGGTCCTGAGCAGGTACATGCTCGGTACCGCTACGTACATGCTCGGTACCGCTCAGTACATGCTCAGTACTGCTAGGTACATTCTCGGTACTGCTCGATACCGCTCGGTATCTTTCTATATAAACAACTTACGAACTTTAAAAACAACCAGGTCGAACCCCGCCAAGGAGCAGCGCCCCCTTGGACCCCCGGTAGACCAATATATTGTTGTATTCATGTTGCCTTATTATAGGAATATTTTGATTTCATTTCATACCAATTTAACTTGATGTATTCCTATGTATGATTGATTTGTTACAATCTTACCTAGATTAAAACAATGAATAATCAAGATATAAATGAAATTATAATTTCTATGTTGAAGGATAGTAGTTCAAATAGAGAATATCCATTATGATTTAGGATGAATATACACCAAGCTCTAATTTGTTAGTGTCATTTAATCTATTTCACCAGTGAGTTAGTGTCATTTAATCTATAACATAATGTTTTAAATACACATGTGCGCCAAAGACCAACCTCTGAATCTAATTCTATCATTCCCTCTATTGAGTAGTTGGACCTTCATGTTGTACCAAATGGTTTTTTGCTTATATTTTTGTGGTTGTACTAGACATTCTGTACTAAACATCTTTATGTTATAAGCTAAATAAGTTATCATGAAATTGATTTATTATAGCTTGTTATTTTTAATATAATGTCACCTTAATTTCTATATATTATATTAAAAATTTATTATGCCGTGTCCACGCCGCACTCGTGTCCTATATTTTAAAAAATGTTGTCTCGTGTTCGTGTCATGTCGTGTCTGTGTCGTCGTATCCGTGTCGGTGCATCATAGCTAAGAACTCTTAGTGACCTTCATGAGTCCTAAAAGCAGTCTTTTGCATGTCAACGTGCCACATTCTAATCTAATGATATCCCTATTTCATCTGTGCTCCCTAACTCTAAGGGAAGAAAATTATCCTTCACCTGGATCTCATGCAGTGTCACCACAACCCTAGCAGATGCCTTTACTCTTCTCCATCTTCCATGTTCCCATCATCACCCCAAAACAACCAGTGTCAACTAGCTTCAGCCCAATCGGTCCACCACTTGGTTGGAGATGAAGTTGTGCATTACCCCACTGTCCGCCATAACTATCACTAATTCTCCTCATATCTATCCCCTCACCTTCATTGTGTGATTTGAGGTAAACCACACCACTGAGTTTAGAGAGACCTCCGCCACATCTAAGTGCAAATGCTCCTCGTCAACCACCTCCTCCTCAAGAGTCTCCTTCTCATCACAAACTGCAAGAACTTGCAGCAAATGATCCTTGCAATGGTGAACCGACGCAAATTTCTCATCACAACGGAAACACAATCCCCTAGCCCGCTTCTCTTGAACTTCTGCTTCAGTCAGTCGCTTGAAATTTCCCACTGGTTGTGCTTCCAATCCCCTATCATTGGGTACTTCTCTCTGAATGGGTACAGGTTGTACCTTTGGTGCCAAAAAAGTAGTTGTCGTCCGATATGAAGCTCCCAAATTGTTGCCTTTGTTGCTTTTCTCGAATGAGTTTTCTTCCTCCACCAACTGGGCTAGCTCCATAGCCTCCCCCAACCCTCCTGGCCTCAATAACCAGACAGCGGACCTAATTTCTGGCTTGAATCCCTTCATGAAATTCTCCTCCCATATTGTCTCAGCAAGCCTCCCCAATCAGTTAGAAAGATACTCAAACCTCTCCCAATAATCCATCGCTGTCACTTTCTGAACAAGAGCAAAGAACTGCTCGTAAAAGTCTCTTTCCCAACTGGTTTGGAAACGTTCTAATAAGTTATATCTGAACTCCCTCCACGATCGAATTGGTTCTCTCATGTCTCTCCACTGATACCAAAACAAGGCCTTCCTCTCCAAGCATAAAGCCACAACAGTGAGTCTCTCTTCCTCCGTCAACTCATTCATTGCAAAGTATCTCTCCACCCTATAGATCCACCATACGCATCTTCCCCTTCAAAAACGGACATCTTCAATTTTCTCACTCTTGGATCCCCTCCGCTCCAACTTCCTCTTCCACCTCCTACTCCTCCCACATAGCGATTGTTGTAATCTCTCCATTGTTCTCTCCCACCTCTCCTTTCATATATATGATCTTCCTCAAAATCAGCCCTCCTTTTTTCTTCCTCCCCATTTCTCCTCATACTATATCCTTCACCCATTTCCCTCCTGGTTATCGGTTCAAGAGGTGGCATATTTTTTCTATCGCCCAAGATTTCTACCTCTCGATCATCCCTTATTGTGCCAATATTGGGGTTTCCCCCACTTCCTTGGCCACCTTCCAGTCCCCTCGCCTCTGATGCTGCCGATTGGGTGTGAAACCAATATTTTCTTCATCATGTCCTCTAGGTTAGAAAACCTTCCTTCCATGGATGAAATCCTTTCCTCAACTTCATATTTGAATTAACCAACTTCTCCTTCTAGTTTCTCTTCCAAAGCATCCACTTTCTTCAGTGCCATAGGTCCCGAATCATGCTCTGATACCAATTGGATAGGACTTGATGATCAAAACAACACATAATAATATAAAAAAATAGCAACTTACTCCAAATAAATCAAGAAATAACACAAAGAGAGCTGTTTTTACTAATTTCCAAGCAAAACAAGACAAGATACAAGTTGATTCACTGTTCGAGAGATGAATCGTCTCTCCCACAATTCCTAGCAGCTACAAGGAACCCAAAACCTCACAAAAACTGCTGTAGAAATTCAAAACATAACATAAAAACCCCAATCCACCATAATCTACTCCCTTAAATAGCTCAAATCCCCCCTAATAAATGCCCCTTACATCTTTCCCAAAGAATCCCCTCCTTTCCCAAAGAATTTCCTCACAAAGCCTCTTCTCCTATAGATGATAAAAGAGGTGTTGGGCCCCACATGGGCAGTTGAACTGTTGCTACTAGTTGTATCATAGAGATGATTGGAGGGTACTTGAATATAGGTTAATGGTTGGATGACTGACAACTAACTTATTATTAATCATAGGATTAATAATCAGGAGTCTGGATAGCTCATGATGACCTCATATAAAAATGAGATCAACAGCTGGCACGTGGCACAATGACTATAGATTTTTTAGGCAGTTTGCCAACTTTGAACTACTTAAGCTAACCCAACCAGCATAAGGTAGCCTAAAACGCTTCTCTATTTTGGAGTAGTATTGAAGCAATCTAAAATAGGAAGATTTTTTAAAAAATCCTCCACTAAATCTTGGTTGAAAACTTGGATGTTTATATATATAGTCATCTAAAGCTTTAAAAATAATGTTGTCATCCACAACACGGACAACAATATCATTGTATAAGGCCATCTCCAACCGAAAATCTCATTTTTTACTCCAAAATGTCGTGAAACTAAAAAATATCGTGATTCATCTCCAATCGAACTCCATTTTACCCTCTTTTGCGAAGGTAACGGTTTTCTTCCTTTCGCGTGTTTCTTCGGCAAGTTCGATGGAGACAGAAAAATAGCGGAGATGAACAGTGCAATGCCAATATTGGCGTCCCACTGTTCACCCGCAACCAAATAGCAAAAGTTTTACCGTTCGGCTGGAGCTGGCGAGCGACGCCATTCAAGTGTTTGGAGTTCAGTTGGAGATGAACTAAGCTATGAACAACAATGGACTAATAAAATGAGTTGTCATCCCTAATCAATCGTGCTTGTGTAGCAGCTAACATGAATGAAAGGATCTCCCTCTCCCAAATAGGAGGGGAGGACCTTTAGTTGATTTTTTAAAAATAACAATTTAGCCAAAACGGTTCATTTTTATTAAATATCCGCCTTTAATAATTATATTTACCAGTTCTTTTGCATGTTTAAAAAATTGAAGAATTTATTATGAGATTAATATGTAGATCTTTCACAGATCATTGAAACTTAGATGACATAAAAATTATTCTTCAGACAAGCATTAGAGATTATGCTTACCTTCTCACCACCTACCGACCTTATCTTGCTATCAACAGCAGGGCTATATACCCTAAGAAACTCTGCTGAAAAATTGAATGAACTCCCATCAGAGAATTCAACCTCGACCTGTAAAGAAAATTAGATTTTAAGGTTACATGTGCAATAAAAAAATATTCCCTGAATCAATTTGATGTGTTCAGTCTGATTCAATTAAGTATGGGCATAAGCTCTTCTTGATTAACTCCATCAAATATACTATAAGACAAGCAAAACATTAATATGCATGTTAGTGTGTCCTAAATCATGCGTCTACCAAGTATGTATGCTGCATTTGTCTGAGATAAATGCTTTGAAAAGCATTTGTCGTATACCTGTAGCTAAATTATGTAGTTTTCCCCACAAATTGAAAAAAAAAATACTGCAGAATTTATAAGATTACATGCATTATGTTTAGAAGCTTATGTTTTCATATCATTTGTATTACACATTTTTGTTAGAGCTGTTTGCAGGGTTGTGTGTAGCTACACAATACAAGTAAACAAAGTACATGCTGGATCTATAAGAAAATCTCATTTTAGCCATCTTATTTGAATTTCTGTTTTTTCTTACTCTGTCATGGATCCAACCTAACAACCAATGTATCATTCTGATAAAAGCGTGTATAGGAAAATAGAGTAAGTCAATCGTAAAAACATTGCAGATAGCCAAGAACTTTATCAAAGATAGATAACAATAATTAAGACATAAATCTTCCATAAGAAATATTTCCTACATTCAAACTACCCAAGCTCCCAGTTGCTTGGTAGTTATGTAGTAGCTTCCTGAACAGAAATTAAAGAGATAAATTAGGTACTACCATCACAGTCGTCAGGAGAGAATTTTCATCAAAAATTTATATTTTATCTTAACTTGCAGCTTCTTCGGAATTGTGAACCATTAATGAATATTGCAATACATACTAAAAAAGATGAATTTTCCATTTTTACAACCTATGACTCACACACTTCCCCCCTGTTATCCTCATCAAGTTGTTAGCCATTACACTTTCTCATTTGGTCCCTTCCTCTTGCACTTGTGTTTGCTTACTCTGCCACCCTTTTTGTATTGCTAAGGCACATCAGCTCCCGAATTCACAATGCATCTCTCCACCCACCTGCTGCATTGACAAGACACTTCAAATTCCATGATGTACTAAACATCTCATGCCCACACCCCCTAACCCCCTTCTCCCTCGCTCACACGCACTTTCTTGTCCTATTGTAAAATACATCTAGCCAACCTTCTCTCTCCACCTCTCCCACACCCCGCCACATACAACCGTCTTTTGTGGAAAGTGGGTGATTCACATAAAGATTTGTATTTGGCTTCCATTAAAGTGTCTATTTGGTGAATTTTCAACATCCAACTCCAAACATATGTGAAATTTTCGGAAACTCTAGACATTCAATTCGCATGTAGGATTGATTTAATTAGAAAGAATTATGGACCTTTGAAGAATTTAAAAAGGAGCAAGTTTAAAACATGTATTTTTAATTCCATTATGCCGGAGCAATTTCAAGTCCAAGAGTCCAAGCTAATGTGGTCCTATATATTTGTAATTGGAGGTAACTATGCAGTATTTTTTTTTATAAGGATAAAACCTATCCCATATATTTTATTTTAAATAAGGTAGGTAAAAGGCTAATTACATATTTAATTCCTTCACACCATATCCTCATCCGTGAGGTCTCAAGCCCAAAACCAATCACTTAGAAACCAAGGAATATACCGTTTGAGCGAAAAACCCGTCGGTGAGGTAGTTGAGTGATATAATTCCAAAATATTTTTGGTTAAATCTAGACCTCATAAATTTATTTGTATTATTAAAAAAGTATGTTAAGAAACAAAAATACACTAATGATTCAAGGGTATTTCATTGTTTGACATAAATAGTGAATTTACTTATTACTTAAGTTAACAAAACAAGGAAAAACCTATTATCCTTAAGTTTCTATATCCATGATTTCATTCATTTGTTCTAGGCAATTCCTATCAGTTCCAATAGCCTTTCCTGGTTCCAAATCAGTCTTCTACAAGGTGCACTTCAAACTCAATTAGTTTTATCTCATACTTACAAGGATAATGTCAACTAGCGCATCAACAAGCGTGGCCACAAGCACTTATCATATCTTGTCAAGATGCTGTAGAATGAAGCAAAATAGGCAAGATAGTCACTACGAAGGACAAGAATGATGGGTGAGATCAAGTTAAGTACGGTGGGAGAACAATGAAGAACATCATAGCAGGTTGTGCATGAGCAATCCAATAATAAAGTTACTTTAGTTATAAGAAGCCATTACATGGCATCCACCAAGATAGCACAAGTCGCGAGCCACACTAGAACAAGGTTGTTATGCTGGCTAACACATCATTCCCAAAATTGTTGCATCAATCTATGCATAGCATGGGTACCAAAGGGGGTTATAGTTTTTTGTTCTTTTCATGGGAGTTTGTTGATGAGATGAAAAATATCCATGTTCAATTAACTCTATTAATAAATAGTCATGATTAAAAGTAGGTTACATAGTTGTAACTTTATAAAATATAGTGATTTTGGATATCTTTTAGGCCATATTTAGAAATGTTGTGCTATAAATAACTAGCCCCATATTAAATAGTTTATGTGCTGGGAATATGGATCAAAGTTGGACCTAATGCACTGCATGTCAAACTCATTTTCAACCCAAAAGCTTCTTAAGTCGTTATGTAAGAATCAACTATTAGTATTTGTGGACCGCTAAACCAATATATTTTCACCTATTTGATGTTAAACTATGCTAAGCAAATTCACATATATTGGCAAATTACTCTCTCACGTAAAAGCTCTCCATAGTCCATACAATCAGAACTATAACTCTCAACTCAGAAACTTCCAGACAAATCAAGTTGAGTGTCATACATCACAAAAGCCAATAAGCTCTCTCCACCTTGCCTTCTTTTGAAAGTTATTGAGAATGTTGGATTCCACTATCATAGGGATCCAACCATGGAAATTGTGCATTTATCTCTCAAGCCTAATGATGAGGACATCTGAAGATCAACGGCTATGATCTGAAGTTTATTTTAATTTTGACGTATCTTATGTATTAGTTTATTTTTATTTTTCTATTTTCTCATTTTACCCCTGGGGTGGTCATGTGGTGTTGTAGCCCGAATGACGTTTTAGTCTTTGTTTCTTTTCTTTTCATGAGGCATATTTATAGGCTAGCTCTCTTATAATTTGGGATGATGAATATTGAAATGAAATTTTAGTTTTCTTTGCTTGATCTCTAAGTGAGTTCATGGGAGGAGAGACCCTAGGTGGGTGAAAGCAATACCCGTCAACCTTTGGAGGAGTCCAAGGTTCGCGGTTCTACGATCTCTTTGTGAGTTATTGGTTCTTTATTTTATTCTTCATCTTCCTCTTCCCTCTTCCCCTATACCGCCGGCAATCCCCTCCCTTTCTCCCCAAACCGACGGCCTCAACCCCTCCTCGTGATTCCCCATTACCTGCCGCCCCTTTACCTCCATGCCGCCGACCACCTTGGCCCTCCTACCATTAATGATGATTTCCATCATCATTACCACTTACCAAAACACACCCAAGTGATTAGGAAGATAACTCATCAATTTGAAATTCAAATTTGAATTGAAAATAACTTCCTAAATCGACATAGCTATATTTGAAAAGTGTCTTTATTTGAAATCAATTCTATATCACGAATTTTGAAATTCAAAAATTAAAATTTCCCTTTATTACTTTCCTAAAATAACTCCTGTCAATTAGGAAAATTTTCTTTCTTGAATTCAATTAAATATTTGAATTCGAATACTTTCCCTAATGATACAACCCAATTAGGAAGCCTCCCTAATTTAATCAAATATGAAATTAAATCTCAGATTTAATTTCAATCAATAATTGAAATCAAGGGCCCACATACATCGAACCAAGACGCTTTCCCCTCCTTTCCCTAGGGCCGGCCTTCCCTCTCCCTATTCTCTCTCCAATCTAGTCACTAACTCCTAATTAAATTCCCCACTAATTCCCTTAGCAGCCGCCATATTTGGGATTATTTTTTTGTGTGTCAACTTCAAATCTCCCTCCCAATTAAATGTCTCCATGAATTCCTGCTTGATGCTCTCCGCATCCATCAAGTGAGCCTTGCTATCCAGCGGTAAAGAAGGACACGATTTGCTATCCATAGCTCCCAGCAACCCAAGGAGCAGGCCAAAATGTTTCTAAGCCTTACGGAATGTTGTTCAGGTCCTGTCCAAGGTCAAAACTGCTGTTGTCCTGAAGTTTTGCTTGTTGTCCCCTTATTCCAGCAAGAATATCTTGTTCTCCAGCACTCTGGAAGACCACACTTTGCTGACCCAAGTTCCCAGCAGCCTAAAAGAGCAGTCCAACGTTTCTTGCACCTGAAAGGTCGCTGTCAAAGATCTGTCCAAGACCAAACTGTTGTTGTCCAGAGAAATTTTGCATCTCTTCCTGCTGTCCAGCCAGTCGGGAGATCTTCGTGTGCTGTCCTAAAGTTTTCGATTGCTGCCCATCACATCAAGAAGGGTCTTGGTTGCCGTCTACTTCATCTCAAGCACCCAAACAACCACCAAAGCTTCGTATCTTCTATTTATTTGGGTAAACTCTTCCTTCAACCCTTTTATCTTTGTAGTTACTTCTCAATTGTGGTCTTAGTAGATTCATGAGAATAGTGTCAATACTCATCCGCTAAAACTTAGTACTACTAGAGTGTTGAGTGAGGGATCTCTCTTAGTGACTAATATTATTGTTAGCATAGGGATTTATTGATGAAACCATTCATGTATGCAATGCTAAATTAATTGATCGTTTACGGCCTTAACTCCTATGCATGTGATTTAACCTAAGCTTGTGTCAGCACTCTTTGTGCTTTATTTTTGTGTTTGAAATCACTATAAAGGTATATTTATTGTGCTCTAAATATTAAACATGCAAATTCATTAATCTAATCATCCTGGCATGTATGTTTCACATCACCTAACCACATTTTTTCTTATCACTTGTTAGGTAGCCAAACCAACTAATGTAGAACAAACATGCAATGATGATTTAGATTAAGGAAATTTGCACGCTTAATATTTTGAGAATAATATTAAATAAAATTTATGTTGAATTAAACGCTAAGATAAAACAATAAGGTGATAAAACAAGCTTAGGCTAAATCACATGCATAGGAGTTAAGGACGTAAAACAATCAATTAATCTAACATTGCGTATGTGGTTGATTTTCAACGATAATCTCTAAACTAACAATGAGATTAGTCACTAAGATATATCTCTCACTCAAATCTCTAATATACTAGACTTTAGCATAGAGAATTAACACGGTCCTAGTGAATCAAATTAAAACCACAATCAAGGAAGCAACTATGAAAATAGAGAGTCGATGTCGAGTTTACCCAAAGACAAGAGAGATGAGCACTCGGGCAAGGTCGTTTGAATGCTGGGAAAGAAGTGGGCAGCAGTCAAGAGCCTTCTCGCACCAAGGAATGGCTGGGAAGAGGTGCAGAACTTTAGGACAGCAGCAGTTTTGACCTTGGACAGGCCCTGGACAGCACCCCGTAATGCTTAGAAACGTCTTAGCCAGCCCCTTGGGCTGCTGGGAGCTATGGACAGATACCGTGACCTTCCATCCTGCTGGACAGCAAGACACGCTTGATGGATTCGGAGAGCAGCAAGCAGGAATTTAGGGAATGATTTAATTGGGAGGGAGATTTGAAGTTCACATTCAAAAAATAATCCCAAATATGGTTGGTGGGGGCGACTGTTAAGGGCATTAGTGGGGGAATTTAATTAGGAGTTAGTGACTAGATTGGAGGGAGAATAGGGAGAGAGAGAGAGAGAGGGGCAGCCATAGGAAGAGGGAGGAGTTATGTCTAGGTGCAATTTATGTAGACCATGTGTATTAATTAGAGATTGAAATTAAATCAGATTTAATGTAATTGGGAAGGTTTCCTGATTAAAGATTATCAAAGAGGAAAGTATTTGAAATTCTAATATATAATTGATTTCAAATAAAGACACTTTCCAAATTGACATGAGTTATTTTAGGAAATTAGTTAAGGGAAATTTGAATTTTGAATTTCAAAATTCATGGGGGATTTGGAGGGAAATGGAGTTTGGGATGAGATCAATCATTCCAACCCAATTTAAAATTAAATTGGGATTAGATTCAAGACTTGCTTAATATGGCTTTGTAATTTAGGAAACTATTTGAATTTCAAATTGTTGAAATTAATTTTTCAAATTACTTATGTTATTTTAGGCAATTATTAATGATGAGTTAATTCAACATTCAAGGAGAGGGAAAGCATGTGGCGAGTGGTGGAGCTTGAGGGGAGTTTGGTATGGATTTGGGGGTGGAGTTAAGATGGGAAAGTTGGGTCGGGTGGAGGGGAAGAAATGGCTAAGGGAGGCCGACGGGTCTTAAGGTGGTGGTCGGGTAGGGAAAATGAGGAATGGTGGAAACGGTGGCAAGCCAGCGGCGGGTGGGGGGAAGACGGGAGAGGTCGGAGGAGATGAGAGGAACAAAAAGTAGAGCCGCGAACCTTGGATCCTTCCAAAGGTTGACGGGTATTGCAATTGCACACACCTTGGGTCTTCATTCTTCTCTCAAACACTCAACATTGAGGGAGACAAAGAAAACTTAGAATATTATTAATCAATCATCATCCCAAAATACAAGAGAACTAGCTTATAAATAGGCCTCATGAAAAGAAAAGAAACAATGACTAAAATGTCTTTCGGGCTACAACACCACATGACCAATAAAATGAAAAAAACATAAATATAAAATAAACTAGTACATAAAACACATAAAAAATATATCCAGATCGTAGCCGCTGATCTTTGATGTCCTCATTATTCTCCCCGGATGGGAGAAAGCTCGACTCCGTCGAGTGGGTGTTTCGAGAACTCTCGTGCATCTAGGGATCAATCTGCTGTAAATCTTCGTGCTCTGACCATGTATTCTCTGACTCTGTTTGACTTCTCCACCTTATCATATATCTTCATCCACCCTCATTTGTGAAAATAATATCATCACTCGGAATCATGTCAACCTTCTTCGCTATAGGTGATTTGAGAATATTTGGGAGTGGAGGTAGGCTGGGGTTCTCACTAGGTGAGGTCGCACAAGGCTCCACTTGAAGTGGATTTGGTGGGTTAACTATAGACCCTCATAGATTACTAAATCTTCTATGTTAATAAAGGAATGAATGTTGAACTCTGCAGGCAGAAATTCAAGTGGATTTGGTGGGTTAATCCGCACCATCACTTAATCACCAACCTTAAAAGCTTTAAATCATCGTTTAAATTCAGCATGAGGTCTATAATTATTATCGTTCTTGTCCAATTAAACGTGCAATTTCCTTAAGTAGTTCATGTAGATGCAATGTAAATGTGACATATTTTATGCGAATTCATGTGTCTAAAATTCAAGACTCAACAAGATAAATAACATTGGAATGATGCGATGCAAGATACTTGATATGCATGATAATTAGCACGAATTGTGGGCTCACACAAAAAATTTAAAACAAAGAGGAAAAAAACTTTTGGAAGAAAACAGATTTAAAATACACGCAAACATACTGACTCACAAGCACACATAGATAGAAATAAAGACGGATCAGTCACAAAATGAGAGGACATAAAGTTTTCATGTTTAAGGGAGCTGGTGTAGGAGGAGCAATGAAGACATCCTTATCAAAAAGGGCATTTCCATAGGGAGCTTGAGCTAGGGTCATAGATTGTCTCCTAGAGGCAGCAGGGTAGTCTAGCAAATTTATCCAACTAAGAGAGCGATGGTCCTTAACAGGGAAGGACAAACATATAGAGGGCATAACAGATGTATAAGGAACATGATAAGACGATGGGTCCTGACTCACAACTATAATGGGATAGCCCAAAGAGTCACCAGCATGTATGGAACTCACAAGATGGGGTAGAGTTTCTAGAACAGAAGTTGACACAACAGTTAGAGAGATGTCATGAGAGTATGGGTTAACACTCTCTCTAACATTAAAGTCGGTATGAGGAATGAGAGATAAGTTCAATCAAGAAAGACACGCTCGTTCAAATATAAATCTAAAGTAGCAACTCCTAAAATAGACTCCAATAAAATAAGAGGATGCTCATTTTCCAAAGTAGGCTCAGAATAATTCAGATTCAAATCACTATCTTCCGAATTCAATTTCAATATGCTCAAGGTTAGATCAGTTTCTTTCTGGGTCAAATTAATATGATCCAAGCAGACCTTATCCAACGGGATATCCTTGATGGGGTTAGGGTCAGGATGGGCTAAAACATCAATGCTCAAAGGTTCTAAATCTCCTAAATCAGGGTTTAAGTAATGTTGTGAGTCTAATTCAATTACTTCAGTCTCATCCTCAAAGAAGTCATCGTTATCAGTGATATCATTAGTATCCACGAAATGGATGCACTCAATCTCAGGTTCATGGAACTTATCCTTAGCATTGCTTCTTTTGGGTACAATTACACTTGCAAGGTCAAAGATTGGGGATACCAAGGGTTGGGTAGCCTTAGAATCCTCACTGATTTTAAAGGTGGGAAAGTCACCTACGTGGTGAGGTAAATCGGGCTCCACCACGCAGAGATGATGCATGCTCAAACAAGGTGGATTGGGATGGCTAGGAGTTGGCCCACGTGGAGAGTCATATGGGACCGATCCAACAAGAGACCCAATAGAGGGTCGGCCATCAAGGCTAGGTGAAGACCTACAAGGTGGGGCAACAACCCTGAAGTTACTAAAGGATGGGTGGTCTCGATCACAGTGATGTCCACGGTTTGTCCCAACAAAAGAGGCAGGGTAGGGGTGTCAAATCGGGTCCGCGGGTCGGGTTCGGGTCGAACCCGAGTTGACCCGGGTCTAAACGGGTCAACCCGAACCCGACCCGTTTTTGCAAACAGGTCACATATTTTAACCCGGACCCGACCCGCACGGGTTACCGGGTTGACCCGACCCGACCCGCGGACCCGTTTATATTCAAAATATATATTAAATATGTAATTTATCTAGTAATTCGAGTTAGGTGAGTTGGCGAGCTCCCGGCGTGCTTCCGTCTGACTGGAACAAGGGCCAAGTAGGGGTGTCAACCCAAAATTTTTAAAATAAACGGGTTTTCGGGTTGACCCGGCAACCCGCCGGGTCAACCCGAACCCGACCCGTTTTTCAAACGGGTCAAATCTACGAACCCGAACCCGACCCATTTTTCAAACGGGTCGGGTCCAACCCGGATTTTTCGTGTCGGGTCCGGGTCGGGTTTTCGGGTCGGGTCAAATATTGACAGCCCTAAGGCAGGGTGGTGTTCCAGATGAAGATCACTAGGTGTTGGGGTCATTTCCTGACTAGATACGTAAGTGGGAGTGGTATGTCGGGCAGGTTTAAGGGTAACCGTAGAAGTATGGAAATGGGTAACTGGCACTCGGTGAGGACTAGGAGTCACGATATCAAGTTGAAGTATAACAGGTGCGTAGGACTGACTTTCACATGTAGGGTCCTTGAAAATGTTGTACCCTAAAGTTCGATGAACAGTGGGTGACCTAATCTTAAAATCAAATGGTTGGCCACAAGTACGGGAAAGATATTTTAATCCAAGTTCTCGTCTCATGTCTTTCCAATCGGAAGTAGAGTATTCGCCACGAGACTCTTTATGATCTTCCAACCTCATCCAAAATTGACGAGCACTATCGTTCAGGCGAGACTTAGCAATGCTAACCTTGTGGGACTTAGGAATATCACTTGATTCAAAATAGTCATCTAATTGTCTAACTCATTCTCTAAAGTAGTAAGGATCCGAGGAACCATCAAAGCTGGGCAAACAGTTATGAGACTCTAAGTGAGATTGTTGCGGCTTAAGCTCATGTCTAGGTTGATAAGCAGAGTGGGGCATCTTCCAACTAGCATGATCGACAGAATGGGGCACGTACCTAGAGTGGGGAGAGTCGACATGTTTCTCCTTCATGATTTTAGACATAGAGCCCACTAGATTAACAAGGTCAACAAACTTCTTTTAAAGTCCTATTAGGTCCATTGGGAAGCGCTAAGTGATACCTAAAGAAGATTGGGTGTAAGGGACAACACTCTACAAGGAGGAAACATAATTATGACTCGCTATAAGGTGCAGGAAATTACTGGACAACAAGCAACAAGAGAGACTTAAGTGATCTAGGCAATTAGGATGGTTGTTGGGTTAATGATAGCACCTAAACACTTAAACATACTCACCTAAAGGTCACTAGATGGTGCAGGAACGGTTTGGACAGCAAGCTACAAAGGTGTTTTAAGAAGTCTAGGCAGTTAGGAAGGTTGTTACGTTAAAGACAGCACCTAAACAATTAAGAAACCAGCCTAACATTCACTAGATGTGTGTAGAAATGATGTGGGCAGCAAGCATAACATTAATTTAAACTAGGTTAAATGATGATATGCATGCAACAATACATAAGAATGGTTATGTAAGATCCTAGGATGACTTCTAGCACATGTAACGCATGCTAGCCATGCTCTGATACCAATATGATGTATAACATACATGTAAGGATGATTTAGATTAAGGAAATTTGCACATTTAATATTTTGAGAACAATATTAAATAAAACTTATGCCGATATAAATGCTAAGATAAAACAATAAGGCGATAAAATAAGCTTAGGCTAAATTACATGCATAGGAGTTAAGGTCGTAAAATAATAAATTAATCTAACATTGTGTACGTGGTTGGTTTTCAACGATAAGCCATAAACTAACAATGAGATTAGTCACTAATAGATGTCCCTCACTCAACTCTATAATATACTAGACTTTAGCAGAGAGAATTAACACGGTCTTAGTGAATCAAATTAAAACCACAATCAATGATGCAACTATGAAAATAGAGAGTCGGTGTCGAGTTTACCCAAAGACAAGAGAGATAAGCACTCCGGCAAGGTCGTTTGAATGCTGGGAAAGAAGTGGGCAGCAGTCAAAAGCATTCTCGCACCAAGGAATGGCTGGGAAGAGGTACAGAATTTCAGGATAACAGCTGTTTTGACCTTGGACAGGCCCTGCACAGCACCCCGTAATGCTTAGAAACGCCTTGGCTTGCCCCTTGGGCTGCTGGGAGCTATGGACAGAAACTGTAGCCTTCCTTGCTGCTGGACAGCAAGACACGCTTGATGGATTCGGAGAGCAGCAAGCAGGAATTTAGAGAATGATTTAATTGGGAGGGAGATTTGAAGTTGACATTCAAAATAATCCCAAATATGGTTGGTGGGGGCGAATGTTAAGGGCATTAGTGGGGGAATTTAATTAGGACTTAGTGACTAGATTGGAGGGAGAATAGGGAGGGAGGGAGAGAGAGAGAGAGAGAGAGAGAGAGAGAGAGGGACGGCCATAGGAAGAGGGAGGAGTTATGTCTAGGTGCAATGTATGTGGACCCTATGTATTAATTAGAGATTGAAATTAAATATGAAATTTAATTTCATATTTAATGTAATTGGGAAGGTTTCCAAATTAGAGATTATCAAAGAGGAAAATATTTGAAATTCTAATATAGAATTGATTTCAAATAAAGACACTTTCCAAATTGACATGAGTTATTTTAAGAAAGTAATTAAGAGAAATTTAAATTTTGAATTTCAAAATTCATGGGAGATTTGGAGGGAAGTGTAGTTTAGGATGAGATCAATCATTCCAACCCAATTTAAAATTAAATTGGGATTAGATTCAAGACTTGTCTAATATGACTTTATAATTTAGGAAACTATTTGAAATTTAAAATTTTAATTTCAAATTGTTGAGATGAATTTCCCAAATCACTTAGGCTTTTTTAGGCAAGTATTAATGATGAGTTACTTCATCATTCAAGAAGAGGGAAAGGATGTGGCCGGTGGTGGAGCTTGGGGGGAGTTTGGTATGGATTTGGGGGAGGAGTTAAGATGGGAAAGTTCGGTCAGATAGAGGGGAAGAAATGGCTAAGGGAGGCTGGCGGGTCTTGAGGTGGTAGTCGGTAGGGGAAAATGTGGGGTGGTGGAAATGGGGGCAAGTCGGCGACGGCTGGGGGGATGACGGGAGAAGTTGGAGGAGATGCGAGGAATAAAAAGTAGAGCCGCAAAACTTGGACCCTTCCAAAGGTTTACGGGTATTGCGATTGCCCACACCTTGGGTCTTCTTCTTCTCTCAAACACTCAACATTGAGGGAGACAAAGAAAACTCATAATTTTATTAATCAATCATCATTCCAAAATACAAGAGAACTAATCTATAAATAGACCTCATGAAAAGAAAAGAAACAATGACTAATAAAATGCCCTTCGAACAACAACACCACATGACCAGTAAAATGGAAAAAACATAAATATAAAATAAACTAGTACATAAAACACATAAAAAAAATATAAACTCCAGATCGTAGCCGTTGATCTTTAATGTCCTCATCACCAACATATCTTTCATTTATCTAATGTTGGGAACAAATCAATATGTCTCATGCATAGACAAAATATTTTAGAAATGATGGATCAAAGGGGGCCAAAGTTGGGCCAATTACACCCATGTCAAATATGTTTTCAATTCAAAACTTTAAGCTTATTGATGAGGAACAATCACTTGATTTTCTACACCAACAATTTCTTTAATTATCTTATAAGAGACTAAACCTGAAACTTCATGTGCCATAAAAACATTTAAATTTACAAAAACTATATTCAAAGAAAACTTAAAATCTTCAACAAGCATTCCATTCAAACTTTGTTCAATTAACTGATTTCACAAGGAATTTATTCTCTGCTCCCATTACCATTGAAAATTAAATATGCAGAGAATTGCTAAAACCTAACAACAATGCTCACTGGTTCATTGTATCATCAGTGTTCATCTATCGTCCAAGTTAATTCCGTTTCCGATTTCACAAATTCCGATTATTTGGCCTCCTGCTATCAGGCAACATCTATTTGCAACTTTGATTAGATAAAATTACACAGGTGGATTGTATCAACCATGTGGCATGGATCGAGATTAGCAAACAAAGTAACTTTGCAGACAACCTCTAGCAAAATGTGCATAACAGTCAAAGTCAATCAAGTTAAAGCTTAGAAAAATTAGGTTTACAGAATCTACAAGAAAATGAGAAAAAGGGAAAGAAATACGGATTTCGGAGTATGGAGCGCGAGCTTGGTGAGTCGAGGTGGTCGACCGAACACGTGCAGTTTCCTTACCGCCGCGAAAGATGAAGAAGAAAACATGGACAAGCTAGAAACCTCAAGGAGATCGAAAGCCGAGAACAAAGATGGAAAATAAGATTTGTCTATTCTATTTATTTATTATTATCAATTTAAATATCTGAATAAAAAATAAATTAATAAGATATTTTATATTTCAAAAATGAAGCACTCTTGAAAATAAAAATTTGAATATATATTTGTTGCTTAATGGAAACTAATATTTTATAGACCTCATTATATTATTTGTACGTAATTGTGCTATCTAGTTTAATAATAGTAATTATTAAATACTTTAGCAGGATTATATTAAGTTAATTATGGGAATATAATTTTATATATTTTGTTAATTGTCGATTAGTTTATGTTGAGTACGTTATTCTAATTTTTTTTTTTTTTTACTTTTTTTTCTCTATTAACAATCGTTGCTTTGTAGTCCTTATTATAAGAATATTTAAATTATTTATTTAATAATTCTTGATTGAAATAATATTTATTGAATAGTACTATTTTAATAATTCAAAACTAGTAATTAAATTAAAATAATTCAATGTATATTATATTTATTGAATACTCTATGGTAGTTCATATATATAGGATAAGCTGACTATAAGAGATCATATATCACCACAAAATCAAAGCCATCCTATATGTGGGGGAAATGCACATACAGCAAGTACATAAGAAGATGTTAGGGGTGGAATATGTGACTAACAATGGGGGCCACTAGCAGCATTGACACATATTCAAACATCGCACGTCCCTCGTACGAAAAGAGTGTCCCCAGTTGGATGGCCTCCTTTGGGTTGCCAATATCTCCCGCCCAACAAAATTTACTTTTCTAGCAATTACAAACAAATGAGTGATGTACATGAAAAGAGAAAGGGTGTGCATGAAGAATAATCGTAACTCTATAGGAGATGTAAGCACATATCTTCTAGACATACCTCCGACACAGGATGTCATTCCACATAGGAGGAGGGCTTAAGATGTCGCTAAAATTTTTTAATAATGTGATTTTTGAAAATGCATTTTTTTGTTAAATTCAATAATATTACGATTATCTTTTTTCTATTTTCAAGCAACGATCATGATACTGGCTTAGGATTAATTATATACAATAATTAAATATGTAAATTTAAATTGATATTTAAATATAATATTACATCTGTATCCATCATTTGATTTAGGTAGTTTTCATCACAAGCTCTTTACTTAGAACATTGTAACCTTCTAAACATTGAAATATGTTAGTGGTACATTATCAAAAGATTATCCTGATCTTGCATGAATCTCGAAGAACAAATTAAGTTGGAAATTTCAAAAATTAAAATTCGAAATCATCTGAACTCTGATTTCAGCAAGCTTATAGTCCAACTGAACGTCTCGGAAATACGAACCCAACACACCAAATTCAACTCAATCCGAGCCCAAAATGAGTCCAAATCAAAAACCCAAAGCACATTCGGATGGTTCAAATCATAATTTGAATTATCAAACAGTTTACAAACATGACATGCTTATAGTCGAATCGAGCAGCTCGATGAGACAAATCCAGAGCCTATGATTGTCGAATTCTGATATCATTAAGAAGTTCAAATGCCCAATAAACGGTATTTGATTAAAGGATCAAAATCGGCAGGTCATTCAAACAACTCACAATTTACCCTTGATCTTCCTGTTATTTACTAGTCATATCACTCTCATAAAATTAAAAATAGATCCCTCATTTCTTATAAAGGGGACCCCCGAAGTTGTGGGGGGCGGGGGAAGAAGGATACCAAGCAAGAAGAGAGAGAATAAAGCAAGGAAGAGACTCCTCATCGACCATTGTCGGACTTCCACTCGGCAGCCTACCGACACCAGAGTTCTGTCCGAATTCCATCTAACGCTAGAGTTATGCCCGACCCCCGACTAATGTTGTAAGTGAGAGCTCGTTCATTTGATTTGATTCTCTGTAGATGTGATTTCCTCCCAGGATCGTTCGGGATGATATTGAGATCGCCGGGACGATCAATGCCTTGAAAAGCTATGATTTTTTTTAGTGCAGTTAGTCTGTACGAACTGGATTTAGTACTGGACGAACTGAAGAAATTGTGAAGAAAATCTGTCATTTTCGTCTGTACGAACCTTGAAGGGTCGGGACGATCCGTCTGTACGAAATTGATCCAGAAGCAAGTCGTTCCGGGACGCTATTTTAATTTTTGTCTGTACGAAATTTGGCCAGAGGGCAAATCGTCCCGGGACGGAATATGTGATCGTCCGAAGACATCAGTGTTGATAAATATCCAGATTTGAGATATATTTTGGATTCATTTGAAGAGAGAGAAGGAAGAGAGAGAGAGGAAAGAGAAAACAAGCAAAGGAAAAGCTTGGTTTTGGACCCGCGGAGCGCTTTCTTCCGACGACGCAGTTGGAAGATTTGTTTGTCTCGCAGTAAGGACTCCGAATTCCTATTTCTGTTTCGAAGATTTTGTGTTTTGGTATTTATTCTGTTCAGTTTTGTGTTTCCGTTACCGAATTTCTTGCATATCTTTGGAATGGCGAAAGTTTTACCGCAGCAACTTTGATATGTTTCTGAATAGATATTCTGAACGTTTTGAGTATTTTCTGTAAAATTCTACCGGTTATTTTGGTTCTGTGTGATTTTATCGAATAGAAAATTATTAGGATGTTGCAAAATGTTTCTGAGTCGATAAAAGTACTTATAATGTGTATGTGGAATATTCTGAGGTAATTTGGTAAATTTCTGAATCTTGATTTCTGTGTAAATTCCGTATACTATCGTTATGCCGCTGACGAGTTTTCTGACGAAATCGATTTTCTGATTTGAATGTTTTGATGAGTGCATGTTATCAGAAGGGAGTTATAAGGGGCCTGGACCTATGAGATTTCAGTAGTGTCTGGGGAAATCTTAGATGAGCTCAGGTTGGAGAAATATCTGTTCTGTTCCAGATCCGAAAATTTATTCTGTTCTGGTGCTAAGCTGTTCTGGTGCTATAAGCACACTTAGCTATTAATTACTCAGAGATCTTTTGCCGTAACACACTTAGCTATTAATTACTCGAAATTTGGTGTCGTGAGCACATTTAGCTATAATTACTCAGAGAAATTTCTGGTGCCGTGAGCACACTTAGCTATTAATTACTCAGAGAATTTTGGTGCCGTGAGCACATTTAGCTATTAATTACTCGAGAATTTGGGCCGTGAGCCACACTTAGCTACTATAAATTACTCAGAGAAATTTTGGTGCCGTGAGCACACTTAGCTATTTAATTACTCAGAGAACATTTCTGGTGCCGTGAGACACACTTTAGCTATTAATTACTCAGAGAATTTCTGGTGCTATACGCACAAGGGAGATATAAGGGGAAGTTCTGGTGCCAAAGCAATAAAGGAGAACATAAGGGCCAGAATCCGTATTAGATTTTGTAAGGGTCTGGAATCTGAAATCTGATGATTGATTCTGATAATATATTTCTGTGACGTATATCTGCTCTGTTATTTAATGAATATCTGAAGAATATCTGAGATGAATGTGATTTTATCTGATTTGAGATATGTTCCGTACGATCCTATTATTCTGTACGTTTTTTCGTTCTGTACGATTTCTGTATTACTCCGTACGATTCTGTCTTGTGTTGTGAAATTTGACTCGTGAATTCTATTTTTCTGTATCAGTGATTTGAATTTTGTTGATCAAGTATTTGTATTCTGATGATTATATGATTTCTACATGGATATGATCTATACTATGATTTATTGATATGCATGTTATGAATATCTGAATATAGCTGTCAATTAATTCTGAATTGCTATGTTCAAGTATTAGATTATGTATTGTTCTGATAGTCTGATTATGACTATCGTCATGACATATGTATTCGTTGTTCTGTACGAGTCCGATTGGTTTCATAATGAAATCTGACTTAAATATTCTGATATTCATTCATAATCAAGTATCTGAATATCGTATCTCATTTGATTATATATGATTTCTGTGATTATCTGAACGCTTGTACGGATTTATGAGTTTCCTGTCATTGCACGATTTCATAATAATTTGTCATATTTTACCCGTTACTGAACACAGATAACTGATATGGACATTGATACTGCATCGATTCGTTGATACTATCCGATACTGATACCGATACTACTGATTTATCGGATACTGATAATTAGTACTGATCTTATAGCACGTGATACATCGAATGCTGACCTATATGTGTGGGGACATGTGATGCACTGACCATATAATATAAGAATACGATGTTACTGTATTGATTGTTCTATGTGATTTATACCGTTTTGATACTATTAACCGGAAGTGAATTCTTTAATTTGATCTGATTGATTCTATGGATATGGTTGAGTGATGTTGATCGTATATTGATTTGACGGATTTACTAGTACGGACTTAATTTCTGTGTGGATTTATTGTTAATGTACGTGATTTGTCTGTTACTACAGATGATTCACCGTTATAGCATAATCGTTTATGCCGTTATTGGATTGTTACTGATATTGATACATACATTGCTACTACTGATTCACTGAACTGACTTTATGCACGTGATATACTGAACAAGTGACATGTGACTCATTGAGCACGTAATACCAATTACTGAATTGTATATGATTTATTGAGCAAGTTAAAAGAACTGGAATTTGGAAGTATATATGTTGGTATGCTGTGATACGATTCAATACATGATTTCGACTAATGTTATAGACTGATATTGATAGAAGACGACTATTTAAAGAGATTTGATGCACGAACTGATTTCTGATTTATGAGCTTTATGGATTTTCTACTGTTCACTGATTTTATCATTGATGATTTTGGGATTCTATTGTTCATGCATTGATTCCTGTTTCTGTAGCAATTTCCATATCTGCATAGATTCACTGATCATGTGCAACTGGACTGTTATGGATTTGATTTGATCATTTGACATGCGTATTACTTTCGTGCCGAGCTTTGATTTCAGTTATAGGCTTTGGTGACCTGCTGGGCTATTTAAGCTCATTAAATATGTGGTTAACAATTTCAGGTGCAAGAGCCTCCCGCGTGAAGCTCCTTCAGACTGCTAGTATGAGTTTTCGTAGTTTATGTTCTGGCTTTGTTTTGAAGCCCGGCGCTATTGTACATGTTCTTTTGGAACGTTGTATTATGAAATGTTGAAATGTGAAATTATAGTATTATTGAGGTATCTGCGTTTCTTTAATGCAATATCATTTCTGATGTCTGTATTGGTCTGAGCGAGAAAAGAAAAAAAAAAGAGGGAAGAAGTAAGACTGTCAGACGAATCCTTTCACTATAGATGCCTGGGGCGTCACATGTTGGACCTCTACCTGACAATCGGACCTCCGATCATCGCCATATTTCTACCAACGCTTGACTTCTACCTAACTTCGGACTTTCCCGTCGTCGGACTTTCGTTGGACTTCTATCCGATACGGACTTATGTTCCATCAATAAGGACTTCTATCCAACATCAGACTTACGTCCGTCGTCAAATTCTTTCCTAACACAGACTTCTATATGTCACCAAAATTCCATTCGACCTTCTTCCCGGTGCCAGACTTTTGTTCGTTCTCGGACATTCGTTCTGACTTTTATCCAATACTGAACTTCTATCCATCGTGGACTTTTACCTGAACCCCGTCCTTCGATCTCCGTCATCAGACAACGGTCTTGTATGACCTTCATCAACCAAAAAATATTCCTTCTGACTCTATCGCTAGACAACGATCTTTATAACCTCTATCTGCGCTATTATTATGGTCTCTAGCAAACCTCGTCGCCCGTCAACTACGGTCGACAATTTGTCCTTCTAACCTCTGTCCACCGCCGACTACATTCAGCTATGGTCCTTCCAACCCGTCGCCAGACAATCGGTCATTCTGACCTCCGTCGCCCGCCGACTATAGTCCTTCTAACCTCCGTTACTAAAAATTATCTTTCTAACCTCCATCGCCCACTGATTATGGTTCAAATGACCAAAAAAATTAATATCAATAAATGATTCTTTCAAGTTCTATCATGTAACAAACTCTATATGTTATATAATTTATTACATCAAGCCAAGGTCTTTCCCCCGATGAAGGGTCTCATTGTAATCAACTGCAAATACGAGTGGATTCATTCAAACTAGGCTAGGCCTTGTGATTTTTTCCCTTTTTAGGTTTTCATATATAAAAATCTCGGTTTGTTCTCTTATGAATATTACACACTCTCTTATCTTGATTGCATGCTGGATCTTCATACAAAGCTAAGACGTTAAAAACATTGTATTTCTCTACCGCTGCGAATATTCCATGACGTAACAATTTAGCTTGTACTGATTTGACATCCATCATTTAATATTTAATTTTTTTTTTTCTTTTTTAAATTATTAAATATAAAGATCAATAAGATTATGTTATTAAGAAAATTTTATTGATAAATAAATTGTATTAAAATTTTAATTCTACACATTTACCTTTACTTGGGATAATTCAATTATTATATATATTTTTAGTTTATATCTATATTTCATTATTTTGACTTAATATTTTGTATATTTTATTAATTTATTATTAAAAAAAATATATCCTTAAAATTTAAATATGAATTTTTTATATGAATATATTATATAACTAAATTTAAATGATAGCATTTTAAAATTAGTTAATGTATATAGATCAAAGTTATACGATTTTTTATTTTTTAATAAATATTTAAAATATATAGATAAATAAAAGTACTATATATATAAAACAACAATAAAAGATAATTAAAGCTGTTGTTAAATAACTGACTGTTATAATTTAGAAATAATAGACTTATATAGTTATATTTCAAAACTCCTCAACTCTTCGGGGTTTTCTACGTAAAAAATATCGTGTTATTTATGTGTTAGCTGGATATGTGGACGACACAAATACAACTATAACTCTATCACCTCGTATATTCTAGCCCGCAACAATAATTATTGATAATAATACTGTTATTAAATTTGTTTAATACTTAAATAATTAAATCATTATATATGAGTATTAGTTAAATAAGTAGTAATTTAAAAAATTAATTAATTAATTAGTATTTAAAAATATTATTATATAATAAATAATTTGCTAATTAACACCTAAGTAATTAATTTGATGATTAGTAACCTAGGTAATTAATTTGATGATTAGTAATAATTAAGCTAATTTTTAATTATATTAATTATCATTATAATTTATTAAAAATTTTAAAATTAAAATTAATAAATAATTCATAATTAATACATAAATTAAATTCAAAACACATTAAATTTAATTTTTAAACCAACCAAACATCTTAAATGTATGATTATGTTGACAAATAATTTCTTAAAATTTATCTTTATTTAATAAAGTCTTTCCAAAAAAAAAAGTCTTACCAAACAGTTTATAAAATTTAACACTCTTAAAATTACTAAATTTAAATTTACAAGATTTACTAAATATCACTAAATTAAATCCAATCCGATACCAAAAGGTCCAAAAAGCCCTTTAGGTTTTTTTTCTTTGCTCTAAATACGGATCCTGTTTTCCATTTTATCCGAAATAGAATTTGTCGATCAAACTTATCCCAAAAAAAATGCGACGGTTAATGGCGGGGGATTTTTAGAGGGAGCGGTCCCCGCAACGACAACGATAGCCGTTAAGGCAGACACGGCCACCAAACGGCGTCAAGAGCCGTCTCTGACGGCACCTGTCCCGAAGAGTAACGACGGCCCCCCTCCTTCGCCGCCCCGCACGCCGCCAAGCAAATTAATGAAGAGACCGTTATGAGAATAGTACACAGTAACGGCAGCACGGCAGCACGGCAGCACGTAACCTTGCGCCGGCTACAATGTACAGTCACCAGCAGTAATTCTAAGCTTTTTTGACCGCCACCACCATACTCTTACTTGTGGTGATATTAAGAACTGTCAAGAGGCGTTATATAATTACGATAGACAGACGTCGGTACTTTTTAGCTGCAAAAGAGGGAGCAAATCAACGGAAGGGGGAAGGGCAAGTGGTTTTCTTCGTCCAAAATTGGAATTTTTGAAGCTGGTTGGAGTTATTTAGAAGAAGAAACGGAAGGAGTGTGGCAATTGACGAAGAAAAAGTGGGCGAAGTACAGAAGAGCAAGAAAAGAGTTTCATTTGGCGTTGAAAGAGAGAGGAAGATAGAGAAAAACAAGGAAATTTTTTCCTGGTGATATCAATCAAAACAAGGTGAGGTTTCTTCTGTTCTAATGGCCGTTTTTCTTATTGGGCTTACTTTCGTTCGAAGTTTGATGACTTTTTGGTGTTTGATTGAAGTATGGGTGGAGACGATCTGTATGAGGAGCTATGGAGGGCGTGCGCAGGGCCGCTTGTGGAGATACCTCGCGTTGAGGATAGGGTTTACTATTTCCCTCAAGGTCACATGGAGCAGGTGAGCAGATATTTTATTTTTATTCAAATTATTCTGATTTCTAACGAATCTTTTAAATGGGGATATTCAGCTAGAGGCATCGACGAATCAGGAGTTGGATCATAGAATTCCTCTCTTCAGCCTTCCCTACAAGATTCTTTGTCGTGTTTTGCACATAGAGCTCAGGGTAATTTTTATTTTGGTTTCTCTCTGTTGAACTGCTAATTGCGTTTGAAAAGATGATTTCTTTATGGATTCCAAGTTGGAATGGTCTGTATAGCTCCTTTGATTTGAAATTTGTCTCTTTTCTTCTCTGCAACAGGCGGAGGTTGAAACTGATGAGGTTTACGCACAGATCACTTTACTTCCAGAGGCAGAAGTAAGCAAAGCGCCAATTTTTTTTGTTGGGTTTGATTTTATTTTTTTTCACTTTTTCTACAAGAATTTGAATATGTTTTATCTGAATTTTGAAAGCAAACCGAACTCAAAACACCAGACCCATGCGTCCCTGAGCCAAAGAGGCCGATGATCAACTCATTTTGCAAGATCTTGACTGCCTCCGACACGAGCACTCATGGAGGATTCTCAGTTCTCCGTCGCCATGCTAATGACTGTATTCCTCAACTGGTTAGTTTTCTTTCTACATATTAAACTATTTTATGCATATTTTAGTAACCATCTTGACTGTGCTTTCTTCTGAATCAGGATATGTCTCAGCCAACACCAACCCAGGAGCTGTCTGCAAAAGACCTCCATGGTTTGGAATGGCGATTCAAGCACATTTATAGAGGTAATTAATGGCAGGGAATCAAGTTTTTATACGAGCCTTCTCCAACCGAACTCCAAACACATGAATGACCTGGAAGGCAAAACTTCCAGTATTTGGTTGCGGGTGAACAGTGTGACTTCAATATTGGGGTTGCATTGTTCACCTGCGTTAATTTTTTTGTCTCTACTGGATTTGCCGAAGAAACGGGCGAAAGAGGAGAAAGACGGTTACCTTCGCATAATTCGATTGGAGATAAATCACACCATTTTTTAGTTTAACTGCATTTTGGAGTGAAGAATGAGATTTTCGGTTGGAGATGCCCTGAAATATTTATTTAAGGAACATGGAAGATTTTGTGCTTGTTTCTCACCATTTTCAAATCGCAGGTCAACCCCGGCGGCATCTGCTCACAACAGGATGGAGTACCTTTGTCTCCTGTAAGAGATTGGTGGCTGGTGATGCATTTGTTTTCCTGAGGTGATAATTTTATGCTTCTTTATCTATGGTTACTGCATTTGAGAAAGATTTCCTTAACTTCTTCCTTATAACTTCTGTTGGATGATCCCTTAATTTGAAAGTTGATACTGTTTGCAGAGGAGAAAATGGAGAATTGAGGGTTGGTGTTAAGCGCCTAGCTCAACAAAAGAGCACTATTCCATCATCTGTGATCTCAAGTCATAGCATGCACATTGGTGTTCTTGCTACAGCTTCTCATGCTGTGAAAACTCATACCCGTTTCACAGTCTGCTACAAGCCAAGGTTGGAATGATTTTTTTTTTTTTTTTTTTTTTTTTTTTTGACTGTAACAGCTTTGAATCATCTTGGTGATTCAGGACTAGTCAATTTATCATTGGCGCAAATAAATACTTTGAATCTGTCAAAAATGAACTTTCCATTGGAATGAAATTCAAGATGAGATTCGAGGGCGATGATGTTCCTGAGAAAAGGTAAATAAATGGTTTAGGCAGCATGATTTGTGCCTGATTTTTCCACATTTTTTCTTTATGAAGATTTGAATTCAGTTTGTATCCTTATTTTCAAAATGCAGGTATACTGGAACTATAGTTAGCTTGGGAGATCTATCTTCTCAGTGGGAAGGCTCCAAGTGGAAACAATTGAAGGTTAACATATTTGGTTTTTTCCATTAGAATTTTTTTCTGATTCTTCTGCAAACTTCTCATATCTTTATTAATACAGGTTCATTGGGACGAGCAGATGAACTTTCAGCGACCTGATAGGGTTTCTCCATGGGAGATTGAGCCTTGCAGTTCTTCGACGCCCACTGTCGCAACGAACAAGAGGCCTAGGTTCTTGATGGATCAATCAGATTCTCTACCATTAGGTAGTGACTAAGGCTTCGTTTGGGACGGCATTTTTATTGCTTCTTAAAGCAGCTTTCGAGTACAAAAATTTAAATTTTTGTATTAAAAAGCTGTTTTAAGAAGCAACAAGAAATCCGTCCCAAACGAAGCCTAAAATTCAATTGATTACTGCTATTATATGATTATTTACAAGTCACAATCCATCTCAACTTAATTGTTATAATGAGTTGCAGAAACCTCTGCCTCTTTTCGGCACTCTGGCGCAATGCATTCGCAGAGCTATGAGAGGAAATTTCAGCATAATGGAGTTCTTAATGGCTTCTTGAAGCAAAATTCTGCATTGATGAATTCTAAGCCTTTGTCCTCGGCTTCAAGTGCTTCTCTGAAATCATTTCTGGAGATAAATCAAGTGAAGAAAGCTGCTACTCCTAAAAGGCAATGCATCCTTGGCTATGTGGTTGAGGATCAGAAACTAAACCATTGTAAAGACAAGGATGAATGTAAGAAGCCTGAGATTGGTGCCCCTTACCGCCTTTTTGGGATTGATTTAAGCAAACCCTCTGGTTTTTCATCTCTTTCTGAGAAGAACCCGAGCAGTGAAACCACAGAGGAGCCATTATATCAACATTCTGAACAAAAAATTTCAACCAAATTGCATAAAACTGAACTGGTTTCTCCCAAGGAGATTCAGAGCAAGCACAGCGGTTCGACCCGAAGCCGAATTAAGGTAAAGTCTTAATCTTTGTTGCTTTTGCCGAAAATCATTGCCAAAGTATTTAACAAATCAGAATTTCTCAACTTGATCATATTGAAGGTTCACATGCACGGCGTTGCTGTTGGTAGAGCTGTGGATCTAATGAATCTAAGAGGGTATGATGAGCTGATTTCAGAGCTAGAAAAGATGTTTGAGATCAAAGGAGAGCTTTCTCCAAGGGATAAATGGGAGGTAGTGTTCACTGATGATGAGGGTGATATAATGCTAGTTGGTGACGATCCATGGCTGTAGGTTCTTGTAAAACATCTAACTTTATTTCCTTGAAGCTATTTCATGGTGTCTAAGTCGAGTTTTGGGCCATTGCAGGGAATTTTGTGATATGGTGAGAAAGATGTATATCTACCCAAGCGAGGAGGTCAAGAAGTTGAAGCAATAGAAGATAAGGCTTCGTTTGGGACAGCTTTCTTATTGCATTATTTTTCAGACAAGAAACACTGTTTTTGTTTGGCACTGTTTCTTAACCGTTTCTAATAAGTTTTTGTGCCAGAAGCTATTTTCTATAGTAGCTTTCCATAGCAATTTTACAATCACTTTTATAAAAAGCAGTAGCCATCACAAACGGACTATAAACTAAATGACTAGCTGCTCGATTTAGTTTAGTGGGAAACAACAAGTGGGCTTCCTCCTGTCGGACTCTCCGTTCCCGCGGCGGAACCGTCGCCCAGCTCAGCCACAGCTCTGGCCAGCCCTAACACACCTGAAGCTATAAGGCTTTGAGCCACTGCTCTCTCTCTTGTTGCGCCAGCTGCAACAATTTGTGACAAAGAAAGTTGTATAAATTTATAGCATAATTGATGTAAATTAGAAAACTGTGGGATTTTGTTTTATTGAGTTTATATAGGGATGATTTTGGAAAAAAAAAATAATTTCAATGGGTGTAAAGAATAATTTTGAGAAAAAAAAAGGTCCTTGTGGACATTTCTGAGATTTTTAAAATTTTCATAGCATCATCAATATAATGCCTTAAACAGAAAGGATGCCCGAGATCTGTAATGCTCATTCAATTAATAAAATTATATGGTATCGGATCATTATATCTCTGAATTTTCTTAATTTCTCTATTTTAATAATGGATTGGTAGTTTATTTGACAGTTTTTTTCAATATGTAAATAATTTTATTAAAATAATTGTAATGATTATTAATATTTTGAAATTTTCATTAACATATATATAGTAGACAATTTTTATTAATAGGATAATAACAACTCTGTTTATTATTATTTTTTAAAAATTAAATAATGGTATAAATATTTTCAAGAATTAATTATTCTATTTTTATCTAAGTAATTATTAGCCATTTTTTCACATAAAATTATTATTACTTTTGCAAAAAAGAAATTTTATTCCAATACAAAATGAAGTACAACAGGTAGAAATACTAAACAAGTGAGGGTTACAAAAGGGACGAAGGCATAAAAGCCTATCAGGCTCTGTAATTGGCAGAGGCTTCCAACTATTCCGAAGTCAAGCACGGACCATCCAGAGGAGTGTGAGAGCAGTAATCCATCAAGAAGCCAAACAAACGACAGCAACAAGGATTGGTCCCAACCGAGCTAAGAAGACGCACCCAGTAATGATGCCACGAACCACGGCTCCAGAATAGTGAGCCTGAGCCACATCATTGCCCAAATAAATAAAATATAGCCGCAAGACCAACAAAAAGAACCACAACCAACAAATATAAAAAATCGTCAGCAATTGAAAACCCACCACACGAAAATGGCAACCACCAATCAAACGGGTGTTGACATTAACTAGATAGCCTTCCAACCAATGCTTCCAACAAGTTGCGCCCAACAGGAAGAAAACAGAATAAGGATCAGCCCAACCAAACAAAACAACCTCACATCCAGAAAATCAATCAACTATAGAGACGAAATAATGTGAACCAAACCCAACAACATGACATAAGATTATGTCCTACCACGTTTACCCCTCCCACGAGAGGCAACATAAACACCAGGATGGTCAAACCTAAAAGCATCAGCCTCAGGTACAACATCCCCAAATGAAGAGTCAGATTCCTCCAACCAATCAATTTGCTTAAGACAACTAGTATTCAAGTTGGCCTTTAATTGGATTTTCAATTCATCATTAGATATAAGGGAAATAGGTACTGCAATAAAAGGTTCACCAATCGGTGCCATTTGAACTGGAAGGGAAGATGGACAAGAACCATCATCATCCTAATGCTCAATAGTTTCATAAGAAGGAACAACCAACTCCTTATTAGCATTACACGAAACCTTTCCCACTAGAAGCAACACATCAAACCTAAAAGAATCAGCCCCAGGTACAACATCCCCAAATGAAGAGTCAAACTCTTATAACCAGTCAATTTGCTCAAGACAGCTAGTATTCAAGTTGGCCTTTAATTGGATTTTCAATTCATCATTAGATATAAGAGAAATAGAGACTTCAACAAAAGGTTCACCAATCGGTGCCATTGGAACTGGAAGGGAAGATGGATCAGCTATGGGACAAGAACCATCATCATCCAAATGCTCAATAGTTTCATAAGAAGGAACAACCAACTCCTAATTAGCATTTCACGGAACCTTTCCCACTGGAAGCAACACATCAGCTAGATGCAGCTCCACGAAAGAGTCCAAATTAACATTACCTTGACTCTCAACAGGTAAAGAAGAGTCCAAATTTGCGAAACAATAATTCTCCAAATTGTTAGAAACAACATTAACCACGGGATCCAAATTTTCATTATCCACTAGCTTAGCACTCCCCTCAGATTCCATATCAGACACAGTTAATGTAACATCACCATTCCTAGCAATATCCAAATTCGCATCAAGAGCAACACTAGCAACCGTCACCAAATCCTGATTCCCCTGAATAACCCGGGGATGAATTTTAGAACATTCTTTCCTAGAATGACCGAGAGATTTACAATGCTCACAATAAGGTGAAAAATCATACATCAAAACCGATTGAAAATATCTTAATTTCTTTGGACCCACCCACACCTTATCTGGATATCGTTTCGTGATATCAAGCTCCACCAGGACTCTAGCAACCGATGGACGAGACCCCACCACCGTGGCATTATCAACACGAAGTGGACGACCAAAGATAGAACCCAGATCATGCAAGATACGAGAAGAGAAAAAATGAGGCCTTAAGTTCGGGAAAGAGACCCAAACATGGACAATAGGGGATTCCTCAGAGATGTCCACATACGGGGACCACTTGGTAAGTTTCATAAAGAAATTCCTAACAAAATAGGATCCATGAGCAAACACATGATAGTAGTCTAAGTCACTACACAATTTGATCAACACATGACGGGAATCCAACAAAGTGATAGAAAATTCCCCATATAATTTTAAATTAAAGAAAAATCGTCTAATGTTATCCAATGAAGGTCGCAGATTAGGGAAATAGCCGACTAAGAAAAATGCGAAAGGGGCCGCAAGAGCCAAAGCCTCTTCTTTGAAAATCCATAGAGAGGGGAAACCCTGAAAAGAAGAATGCTTAAGATCCGAAAAGACCCGGAGGAACAGCCCTTAAGGGTATCATTGAACGAACGAGAGTTAGATTTATTATAAGGAAAATCAGGATCATCGAGCTTAACCGCCATAAGGGAGAAGCCAAAGTTATAAGAAAGCAAAGCGAAAATCCCACATAAAGAAAGGAGGAAGACTTCCCTGAGTGGAGCGAGCCGTCAGCGAGAAGCAGAAACGCCCCCAGCGAGAGACACGCCAGGAAAGAAACCCTAGCAGACGCGCATCATGAGTCTAAATCTAAATGTAAATTTGCAATATTAGGTAATTATTAGCCATGCTATATTGACTATTATTATCATTTTTCTAAATTTTACAATTTTTTCTATTGAACAAATTTTAATTATAATTTTTTAAAAATTATATTTTAAATATGGATAATATTAGTACTCTCAAATTTCTTATTTCAATCATCACTTTTAAAATTATATTTTAATTTCTTATTTTTAAATAATTATTATATCAAACAAAATTAATTATTGTATTCTTAATTTTATTCTTCCAACTTCATAATTAACATTTTGCCTCCTTACTATTTTTCTGATTATTGTTATTTTTATTATTACTATATTTCATTTATTAGAAAAAAATTAAAATTCATCAATTATCTCACAACAAAATAGAGTGAACCAAATTATCAAAAGTTCAAATTTTAATATCTTTTATAAACTTATCTAGAAAAATTAAATAAATTAAGTAAAAAATATGGTGTTTGAAAGACCGTTTTTTCTACCTATTTTGAATTTTTTTTAAAAGTTATTTTTGAAAAATAGTTTAATTTGAAATTATAGCGAAAGTAATTTTTAAAAGGGAGATTTACCTGCATACCAACATATATTATTCTATTTACATATCTGACACCTAAAAGTTTAATATTACATACATAGGATGATATGTATATAATATTAAATTTTAGGATGTTAGATATGTAAATATGATGATAAAAAATGAAATGTATGTAAATCTCCCTTTTTAAAAACAAAAAAATAGAATGCTTGAACTGCCACAAATAAAATCTTAATTTAATGCTTTCCCATTATATAGCAAACTATAATCAAATCAACCATTTATAAATTATTTTCATTCCATTCCAAAGTTGTAGTTAATTACCTTTTGTCACCAAAGACCTTCTCTTCTCTTCCACTCATGTAATTTAATTAGCATCAACACATTTGCATATTCAACCCTGAGATTTTTGGTAATTAATGTAAATTACTAATAGATGACTTGCTTACCACTCTTGTTGTAAGGACTCTAATAAAAATTAATCAATTGAATAGACATGTAAATTTGTATATATAAATTTATTAATTACTTGAGACAAATGATGAGGTCGATTTGGTAATGTTTTGGTCATATTTGCAAAAGGTAAATATTTTAAAATTGTTGGGAATGAGACATATTAGACCTATATCTTAGCTGCATATGAACAAAAGCTTCAGCTTTTAGTGCTTAATAAATCATGAAATTATCAAATGAGATAGATTTTTATTTTTTCTATCCAAAGTTTTATTTCCTCAACAAATTGGGTTTCCAATGATTCATAACTTTCATTATTTGATAAGATCAAGTCGATGGAATCTAAGTTTAATTATTATAAATGTTCAGCCGGGGAGAATTTATTTTTTTATTGAGGTTTTTCTTTAAAATTTAAGTGATTATTTGATTATTTACAAGTAGATAAAAAAATATTTTAATAATGATAAACTAAATTTGATTTTATCTTTTTTATTAGATATTTTTAGAATTAGGTATTTATTGTAAAGTCCAACATGTGCTTTAAATGTAAAGATTTCTATTTTGTAGAAAAATGGGTGAAAGAAAATTGGAAATGAATTTTTTGTTATTTGCAATTGACCTAGTTGTTAAGTATGGAACACATACTTAGAAGAAATGTGTACACAGCTCACATTGGCATGTTAGTTGAGAGCTTAGGCTTCCAACTAAGAGGTCTTGGGTTCGAGTCTTTGTGAATGCGTTGTGTGTGTGAGTTTACCTTAAATGGCCTAAATGTCCCAAAAAAAAGTGTCCCCACACGCACACATACAGACACACATACACACAAAATTTGTTATATTAATTGAAATATTAAATGAGCTTCTTATCTGAAGTGCTTCAAGTCAAAGCAAGCATCTCAATGAGAGAAATCCAACGTGCCTAAGATTATTAAACTTCAAAGTCGTTAGACCATTTAAATGTTAAAAGGTTCATCTTTTAATAAAATTAAATGCCTTTTTTATACATGAATAGTTATTATTGTGAGTTAGAATATACACAGTAGTAGAGAGAGTTTAATATTATTATCTCCTGATTACGGTCTTCTGAATATCATTGCCCAACTATGATCTTTTGACCGCTGTTGTCTGACTGTGATATTTAGGTTACTGTTGTCTGATTATGATCATTTGACCACTATCATCTAACTATAGTTTTTTTTTATCAACGTCACTTGACTATATTCTCCTAACCAAGGCTGTTCGATTATGTCATCCTAATTACTTTCATTTGACTACAATCTTCCAATCACCATCACTCGACTATTGTCCCTTGATACAAACACCAATGGCCACCAACTTTGTTGTATTCTATCACCAATAATATCAACTCCTAGTAACAAAACTAATGTTTATGGTGTGCTTTATTTTAGGCTCTAGGGTTGTCAATAAATCACCCAACCTGCTAACCCGACCCGGCAAATCTGGTTTCAGATTGAAACATTTAATAAACCGGTTGGGTTTTGGTTGTTTTTCTAGACCCATTTATTAAACGGGTCGGATTCAGGTTGATCCATGAACCCAATTTTGATCTAAAAGTGACCCATTAATATATTTTTCATTAATTTTTTATATTTCAGAATAATCTTTATTTTTTTTATCAAATATCCAAAATTTTAAAGTTAATAAATTATAAAAAATCCAAAATGGGTTAACAAGTCAAATTAAGATCATTCAGGTTGTTAACGGCTGGCATTTTTTTACTCGTTAATTAAATGACTCAGGTTTAGGTTGACTGGATACTGATTGGGTCAATTTTGGGTCGAACCCAACTCGTCAACCCATTTTGACATCCCTATTAGGCTAGCTCTATATTTTATTTATCATTTTTTAATAATTTTTACTTAATATATTATAGATAGGGAAAAAATATGAAAGATATTTCATGTAGAATGTTCACCTGAGAAGATAGGGAAAGAAATCAAGAAAATTTTCAAACTTCATTTACCTATCAAAACTCATAAAAATTTCTTATGACATATTTTTATTTGGTACATTATAATATATATCTTGGGTTTTGGATTTGGGACTTTGTTCCTATAATTAATTATATCATGGGTGATGCTTAAGAATACTCTCAATAAAATGAATTAAGTTTGTATTCCAAATCTATTCAATTAGGTCTATTAATGAATGGTATTTTTATTTTACTAGAAGAAGCCTCATGCTTGAAGCCTAAACTAGGCCACATGTAGATGGTGAACCACAGTGTCTCAATGGGAAACCGCTTTACAACAACCCAGAATCTATGAAACAGCCTCAAAATAATATGAGGAACCAATAAAAATTAGATATAACCTAATAAAGGTCTCATGGATCCCTTATCTTGATTCATCAAGTTTGAGATTTACTAAACTGAGAAGGTAGTCGACCTAGCCTAGCTTTGAGACGCAATGCAAACAAAGAATTGGGTCCTCCAGAGAAGTCTTATGATCTCAAACTAAGGGCATCTCCAACCGAACGCCAAACGAGCGTATACCGTCCGTCCGTCGTTCCAACCGAACGCAAAAATTTCCGCCATTTACTTGCAGGTGAACAGTGCGACGCCAATTCACCCACGTCATTTTACTCTCTCAACCGGTAAAACGCGCGAAAGGGGGAAGATCGTTAACTTCCGAAAAACACCTAAAATGGCGTTCGATTGGAGCAGCACCACGTCATTTTGAAGTTATGCGTTATTTTGCCATAAATTTTGGAGTTCTCCGTTGGAGATGCCTTAAGGAAATAAAACACAAATTCCTAAATAAACATTACTAAGTGGTGGATTTTGGAAAGTGCATAAGGCTTGCTTCTTTCAAACTATGAAAAGAGTTAAACTATGTAAACTAGTTGCATAAAGCAAAATTATCTATTAGTTGTGAAAGCTTTGCTAATATGATTTAGGATTTAAACCATGCAACACCTTTGTGAATAAGTCATGATTCAATGCTAGTAATTGATTGTACATTATGAAAAGACATAGGAAGCATAAAATGCAATATGTATCCACGTAATCACAAGAGGATCAAATTAATTGTATATATTATTAAGTGGCCACAAGGACCATGAAATAATAAATATATATGTAGTTTTAATGAAAATTGATTTTTAGATCGGGTTGATTTTAGAGTTATCGTTTTAACAAGTTTGGTAGAAAATATACTTTTCCTTATGACTCTATCATTAGCGATAGATTCCAGACAATAATACATTGTACAAAACAACAAAATCATTCAAGCACAACAAGTAACACATCATAAAAAAATAATTACGGAGGCTGATTACGGGTGGATTTGTAATATATCTCATGAAAAGAACAAAAAAAGAAAACGGTTGGAATCCGTATAAATACAACCCGATTTATATATAAATATTTTTTAGAACTAACATATATAGCACAATCTATTTGTTTTTGGCCCTTGCCTCCATATGCCATAACTTTGATAATTATTTTGAGATTTGTACTCATATCTTAGTTCCATAAAAACTCTCCCTCTAAAATGTATATGATAAAAGCAAAAGGCTTAAACATATAAAGTAGAGATTAGTACACACACATGTATGTATCATTCATTTACATTCCTCTTTTTTGTGGACATGATATTGTTAAACCTCTTAAAAATTTTAATATGGGAGACCTCCTGAGAAGTTACACCAACAAGACAAAATCGTGAGGTTCTTTAGGCCAACGTTGACAATATCTCGATATTTAAGCGTTTGAGCTGTTACAAATAATATCAGAGCAATACACCAGCTAGAAGATGAGAACTAAGTGTCATACAAGATAAAGTGTTACGCCATGGAAGCTACCTCTTGAGCCGGTCGGTATGTGACAAAGTGTTACGTGGCGGGAGTCACCACTTGAACTTGTAAGGGCCATCTCTAGAATCTTATCTGCCTAGTAGATGATTCTGGGATAAAGATAGTGACGATGACACCAATTATTTAAATGGGGGAGATTGTGAAACCCCTTAATAAAAAAGAAACTAAACTCTTAAATATCAAGACGCATTTTGGTGTAATTGTTAGAATTTCATTATGAAACTCTACAATTAAGTTTGCTTGTCTCAAAAAAAATCTTAGAATGAGCGACCTCATGGAAAGTTATACCAATAAAATAAAACTGTGCGGCTCCTTAGGCCAAAGCAGACAATATCTCAATAGTTAAAAATTTGGGTTGTTACAAACACCTGTCCAAAAGATAGCATATATGTTTAATTCATATCTGTATACATCACTAAAATACAATAAAAACTTATCATAAAAAATGAAACGAGCACAATCAAGCTAAAGAATAATATCCAGACACTTAAAAAAATCTAATTATACCTTATTCTAATCTAAACATGCATTTAAGATTGTGCCTATCATAGCATTTAGTATGGCTCTTGGACATCTCCACACTACCAAAAAAACAAGGCCTATCGCAGCGGTTTTTTGCAGCGGTTTTAAACACCGCTGCGAAATCTATGTTTTGATTCCGAAAATTGAATCCACTTGCATCGGTTAAAACCGGTGCAATTTGCAGCGGTTAAAACCGCTGGCATATCCCATCCGTCACTTTAAGTGACCCGAAGCCCTAATTCCTCTCTTCCATCTTCTTCGCGCGAATGGGAGCGAATCCGGATATAGGTGCGACGAAAATCTTCTCCTCGCGAATCCCGGCCGATCGTGCCTTCGATCCTCATCACTGTGAGTCTCTTCCCATTCATCCTCTTCTTCTCTTTTTCTTCTCATTGTTTTTCTCCATATTCTTCATTTGCATCCTTAGGATTTAGGTTAATCAACTGTAGCTTAGTCGTTGGTTTTTAAAAATGAAATGCCACTTATGAAGGCACCGCTTGATAAAAACCCTATTTTTTGGTAGTGAATAAGATGAGCGAGGAGTAATCTACATAAAAAAATTTAGATAAGTTAAGGTTTGTCAACCTAAGTTGTTTAATTTTGCTGAAATAGGAAAGTAAAATTTTAGGATTATTTGAAAAGGAGATCATTTGATATATAATAATAATAATAATAATAATAATAATAATAATAAGTTTCTTTTAACAAAGTAATAGGATAAAAAATATTGCCTTAAATATGATTAAGCTAATTTTAATTTTAAAACAGGTTAATGTGATATCCTTTAGATTAGTTGAATATCTTGATCTAATCATATGAGAAGTGATTATAATAGATTAATTATGATTATATGACAACTTAGACTTCGTTTGGGACGGCTTTCTTATTGCTTATTAAAGCAACATTTTAGTACAAATAAATTTAATTTTTATACTAGAAAATTGCTTTAAAAAGTAATAAGAAAGCCACCCCAAATGAAGCCTTAATCATTGATAATGATAATTAATATGTCAAAATCACATCTCAATTCTAAACCTATAACTAGATCACTTAGCTAGTTTAAGTGTTGACTTAAGATAAATTATCGAGCTGCTTCCTTTTTCTATGCTAGGGTTTTTCCCTAGGCCTTGCTGGGGTCCCCCCCGCCCCTTTTGGGCCTTTGCGCTGGCGAACTCGGTGATTTTCAGGGAAGTTCTATCTTCTTATCCTTGTTTTCTTATTGTTTTGGTGATTTCGTGCATTTTATTCGGTCTTCTTCTCCGACGTTTGCCGGAATGGCTCCGAATAGGTTGTGCGACCCTAGTTTTTTAGGGGGTTCGTCTCACTTGCACTTGTTTTTAGAGGCGCTTGCTAGTTCTTCTTTGGTTTCCTCTTTTCTGGATTTGCGGAACCCTGCTTTCCATGGTTTGCCCTCTTTGGATTTCCGACCAGGAAATCAACAAGTTAGCTATCCATTTTCAATTTTCCTTAGTTGGATTCTTCCCTTCTTAGTGACCTTCTCTTGATTCAATTCGCAAGTTTTTCTTTAACCTAAAGCTTAACGGTGAAGTTTCGATCACCTTGCTTGACCCATTGCATATTCTGATCAAATTAGCAAATGATCTTGACTAATGTATAGTATTTTGTCATAGATCATATCTTGTTCTCAACTGTTATATGAAACTAACGAAACGATCTCCTAGCTTGGATGTTGGCGTTGAGTCGCCTGTCATCCCAATTTGTGTCTCTTTTTTGTAATTACGTCCTCATTTTTACACCCCTCGTATTCTTCATGGGTTGGAGCTATTTTTGGGAAAAACCTAAAAATAGCTTCCATCGCTCGTGTTTTGGTGGAGCTTGATATAACTAAATCCTACCCAAATCAGGTTTGGTTAGGTTCCGAAAGTTTAGGGTATGTGCAGGAGGTTGTTTTGGATGAATTCCCACCCTTTTGTGCGTCTTGTAAGTGCATTGGGCATGTGGCCGAGAAATGTCGTCCTCCTCTTTCGATTGATTTGTGGTTTTGGCTATTATCAGTTTTTGATTGCCGTCGTTGTTTTGGATCTGGACTATGAGGAAGTAGTCATTCTGCATGCACCTGTGATGGCTAGGATTGGGCAACCGTGGTGGTCTGCTGATTGCTACTTGTGTTTGGTTTCTTGACTAATTTTGGATCCTCACTGAATGACCCTCTCTGGCAACTGTGTGTCGGTCTAAGTTCGTGTTGATCCATTTTTTATTTTGATTTTTCGTTGTTTGTACCTCTCATGATGTGGCCCGAATGTGATCTTGTGGTGTATCATTCGCTTTTTTAATAATATTTTCCTTTTGTTAAAAAAAAAAAGTGTTGACTTAAGATAATGCAGTAAAACTAGATGCTAATTAATATGATAGTCAAATGATCAAGTAAGAATGCATTAACAAGTCATCTAATAAAAAATTAAGGTATCCAGACGCTGGGTTTAGACATCTAGATTTTGAGTTAATGGAGAGGATTCAAACACTGATTGCAGAAAATATCCAAGGTAGCTCGAGGAAATGTGGCTTGCTCAAAAAAAGAATTTCTTACTGGATTTGACCTGCTAAGAAAAGATAAATCCTAAGTAAACATGGTATACATGAGAAAAGGTGAGATGACTAAGTGGATTTGGCCCTCCAAGACGTAGGTAAGTGAATAAGTTGATTTAGCCTACTTATAACATTCATGATTAGGGGTGTCAAGACGGGTCAACTGATTGGCTTCAGATCTAATCAGAATTGATCAGGATCTAAACAGGTTGACCATAACCTGATCCAATTTTACAAATGCGTTAGGTTTTTCAACCCAGACCCGACCTGCTGGCAGCAGATGAAGCAGGTGCCGACGAAGCCAGTGTAGGACACCAGGACCGTAGGTGCAGCTGGTGCGGTGCACCGATCAGGCTGCAAGATGCGGACGGTGGATCGTATGAATGCCTGCGATATCTTTTATCCAAGTGAATGTGGTTCACTTGGATAAAAGTAGGAATAACCGTCGTCGATAGTTGATCAAATGATCCATGTGTAAAATTAATGAAATAATCAATGTCATGAAGAGAGATACCCTAGAGTGGTCTAAGGATGCCGGGAGAGTAAACTCTACATGCCCATGACATGACTAACCTGGATGCTATGTTGACTCACTCGGATGAAAGCTATACGTTGGTGACATAAATGTACTTGGCTATGTTATGGAAAGTTTTGACCAGTGTGGATCAAGCTTATTTCCATTCTACTGAACAAGTAGATCATTCAGGCGAAGTGCGTGCACGTCAAATGCAACGTTAAGACATTCTCAAATAGGACTAATGCTTCGTTTGGGACGATTTTCTTACTACTTTTTAAAGCGATTTTTTAGTACAAAGATTTTAATTTTTGTTTTAAAAAGCAGCTTTAAGAAGCAGTTAAAAAACCGTCCCAAACTGAGCTTAAATCATCATTATTTCAAATATCATGAAATACAATATATAATGATACTAATTAATAATTCACATAATATCAATTATACTATGCAAATAGCTTATTTAATAGTACGTCGATTATTCAAATATTGTCAAATTAATAAGATTTTTTTTTTAAGTGAAAAGATTATGATTTAAATTAGACATGTTTATCTAGCGTATTTGTTGGATTAATTAAGATTTTCTTAGCTATCGTGCATTTTTTGGATATTACACAACCAATATTAAATCAATATAGGATTATTTAAAATATTTAATAAAAAATATCGATTTTGATAATTAGTTAATCATTTGCCTAAAAATGTAAGTGTATGTCGTACAATCAAATATAATTATTGCTTGAGGCCAGTAGCCCTGACTCAACTCATTAGCTCATGAGTCGGCTCGTTTAAAAAATATTAGCATAAAATATACTTAAAATATAATAGAATTCAAGATTTTAAATATTGTTGCGTGCTAGAAAATTTGAGTCAATAGAGTTTATGTTTTACATCTCAGCGTTGTACAAAGATTCAACATGTATAAATGAAAGTTGTAAGATCAGATAATTTTTTGTGTGGAAAACACGGAAAGGGAAAAATCCACGGGGGCCCAGTTGCAAAATTCAATAACACTAAGTGATACAAAAACTATCATTTGTTCCCTGTTGAAGAAAAAGGTGAGTATAAAAAAATAATTATGATAGTTAATACTTAATACCCAACAACAATGTCTGATTTCTCTAATAGAGATTATAGATGTCCACATATAGACTTTTACACCCAATAACAAGAATTGATTTCCCAATAGGGATTATAAATGTGCATAAATAGACTTTTATACACAACAGCAGGGTTAAATCTCGTTAATACTATGAAGATATATAGATAAAGATTTTTTATGTTGATCCTTAGTGATAATGGTGGTTATCGTCATTAATAGCTGGTGGGCGGCGGCGGCGATAGTTGTAAAATGCTAGAGAGCTCTCCATTCTTCTCTTTTCTTCCTCTACCCTTCATGTGAATATTGGGGGTCAATTTATATTTTTTTGGAGTGGCATCCTCAATAAATATGGAGAAAATCCAGAATAATTTTGGAGTGTTTTATCGGACGGCTAATAGTGATTCCTTCGATCATAAGTAACTCATAAAGTATTTAATTAAGTGTTTAAAGACGTCATAATTCAATAATCTTAGGCTTGTTGTATTCGTCTTGTTGAGATGCTCGGTTCAAATATATGCAAGCCATATTTGAATATTATATAGTTACCCAATTAATGCTTTGAAGCTTCCAAATAAGCTTCATTTCCTTGATTTAAGCCCATTTGGACTCATATTAAAATGATTTTGGTATCATTTGATTTGTCTTGTTGAGATGTTCATTTAGACTATAAGTTTGCTAAATAGAGGTTTGGATGATTTTGAATTTAATTTCATAAGTTTCTAATTCAGATTTGCATCAAGATTCGTGCCAGTTCAAGACAATTTTTCTAACATATCAAGTACAAAAGTTATTAATATTGTTTAAAATTAATATATCACTTTATTAGATTAAGTGATTATCTATTATTTTTTTTATAAGTTGTCATTCTTTTTATCATTTTATTAGAATAATTGTTTAAATCATAATTATTTTTTCGTTCATAATAGAAGAGCCATCTCGAACTTGTAGAATAAAGCTTGAGCTCGTGCTCAAACTCAATTATTTAATCAAGTTCAAGCTCAAGCCATGAGTGACTCTCGAGCTTGACTCTACTTGTTTACACCCTTAGTTGTGACACATTTCTTACTACTTGGCTTTTCATATAACAATCATAGTTTATGTTTGCATTGACCACCACTTTCAAAAAAAATTTATACTAAAAAGAAGATTTCTACAAAAGCTTAAAAAAAAAAAAATACTTTCGTTACAACAACTTTACAACTACCTTTATAAAAAGCTGCAGTCATTCCAAACAAACCCTTATTCTATTGAATATTTAATGTTAACATATATATACCCATTGTGTTACGGTCGAAATAAAAAAAATTAAAATTAAAGGTTTATTTGGGACAACTTTATTACTACTTTACACTTTAGACATCAACCACAATTTTTATTTGGTTCTTATTTTTAGTTTCTTACTAAAAATTTTTGTAATAAAAATTTATTTTTAACAACAAATAAAAAAAAAAACTTTCTCCACAATATTTTTAGAATCAAATTCATAAGAAGGCTGATCCATCCCAAACATGCCCTACGCTTAATATTGAGTTATTTTAAGATAATTCTACTTAATCATAATCCTAATTATTTATGTGGTATAAAAAGCTACATCTATAAATCAAACATTTAAAGGCATTCAACTTGCCTATAAAAAGTTTTTATCATAGTTTATATTTCATAATAAATAATTCAATATTATGCCGTATATATATCTAATAATTATGATATATTAGTCAGCATATATATTTAGAATATTAAATTTTTTATGATTATTATTTTGCTATAAATATTATTTTAATGATTATTTATTTGTAAAACATAATTTAGTTCATATAAATTATTAAAACTAAGTCAAGCTCAGCTTTTTTTTTCTTTTTATGTTTTTCACATAAAATTTATGGCGTCTCTTGTAATTCTTTTTTTATTTGTATTTGTTCTAAATGTCAATATTGTTTTCATATGAAACTATCAATCATATTTTTTTGAATGGGCCTATTGTTAAAGTTTGATATATTTTGGCGGTGTTTTGAATATTAGAATGAGATCGAATTATAATAGTTGTTTTACCTTACTTCTTGATTGATTCTTTAAAAACCCAAAAGGTCATATTGTTTATGTCATTCTTATGATCGTTTTCTGGCTCTTATGGCAAGAAAAAAAACTATTGCAAGCATCAAGACATCAATATGGATTCTAATAGGATTATCATACTCCTTAAGAATGAAATCCACCAATTTTTTCATGCAAAACTTCTTTGCCCTAAGCTTTGCTTGGGTAACTGTTCTTGGTCCTTTTTTAATCTTCAGTTTAATTTTAAAAATCCTGACCTCCCCAAAAATTTCTATTGGAAAAAAATATGATATGAATCAATTCAAGTTGAATATTGATGGTTCTGTTACCAATTTTGATGTTGGTTATGGGGATACTATTCAGGATTATCAAGGTGCTTTTCTATCTTTTTCCTCTAATATCTCTAGATTTAATGTTATTGTGGCTGAAATGACCGCACTATTTCAAGGTCTTAAAATTTGTTTGGATAGCCAAATTTCTCATATATGGATAGAATCAAATTCCAAATTACCGGTGAATCTAATTTCTTCTAATTCTTGTCTCAAGGCCTCGCTTTCTTTCCTTACTTCATAAAATCATGACTATTCTCGAACACTTTGAGTTTAAAATTTCTCATATTCAAAGGGAAGGTACTTGTGCAGTTGATTGGCTTGCCAAAAAAGACTCTATCATTACAAATTTTATTATTTTTTATAATATTAATGACCTTCATGAGGTGAAGGGTATGATATGTCTTGATATGTGGGTTTACCCTACATCTGTTGCTAGTTGACTTATCTTGTATTTTTACTCTTCTTCTTTAATTTATTTTCCTTGGTGGTTAACTTTTTTTGTACTTGTGCTTCCCTTAGATTCACATATGGTATATCCCCTTCCTACTTGTGGTTGGGTTGTTTTTGGGTTTTAATTAATGCTTGGCTTTTGATTGGGGTTATTTATCTTCATTATCTTATTCAATCTAAGTTTGGCATTTCTGATCTTGTTTTGTGATAGTTTGAATTACTTTTGATTTTTAGGGGTTGGTGAATTTTTCACTGTATGTGTGCCCTTTTAACTATTTATAATGGTTGTTATGTTCGTGGTGGTGTTGGAGGGCTCTCTTATTATGGATGAATTATTAATTTATTCTGTGCGGACACCAGACAGAGAGAGCCGTCCGGTGTTCTCTCTGTCTGTAGGAGTTGCGCTTTTATTGTAGACAGAGAGAAATCCGAACGGTTCTCTCTGTCCGGTGTCCGTACTGAATAATTTCTCCTCATTCTGAGGTTGCTACTATAGTTTTGGGTTGTTCTCAGGTTTGGCTGGGAAATTTTTTTCCTATTATTGGTTGTATGGGCGTCTTATACGTCGCCTCCTTCCTTTGTTCTTGAATGGAGAAATTCTCATGTGAAATGGAAAACTTTTCATCTGGCTGCCATTTTTTGTTTTTCTATTCTTATGGCCCATCTCAACATGTTTTTCATTTTCAATTGGTAAGACTTTTAGCTAAGCTTTTATCTTGGTGTTGAATGGAGAATATCCTTTTGGAAGTTTTTGTTCTTCATGATTCCTTTTTTCATTCATCCTACTACTTGTGTGTGTATTGGATTGGCATCTATGGTGATTGGGTTGATGCTGATATAACTTTCCCACTTTCAATTTTTTCCTTGAAATCTTGTTTAGTTCAGCTTTCTATTCATGTGGGGTATCCTTTCTTATATTCTTTTTGAGAATTTTGATTGTTCATCCTTTCTATCATGATTATACTTGCAAATGTCAAATAGTTTAGTCATATTATTTAATAATTTAGTTATATTGATCTTCTTTCTTACGGCGTTAAGAAATTTCTTTTCGTAGATTTTTTCTCATATTTTTTCTATTTTGATTATATTTGTGAATGTCTAATAATTTAGTTATATTTATTTCTCAAATTTTATTGTAATCTCTAATAGTGATTATATTTATCTTTTAAATTTAATTGTATAATTTAATAATTTAGCTTTATTAAGAGATAGTATACAATGCATGAAATTAAAGCCAGATAAAGTATATAAAACATATAAAAATATTGTGATTATTTTTCCTTTTTAATAATGATAATAATGACAATAATTTGCTCCATAATTTATAATAATGAGCAGGGAAATTAGAAGGGAGAAAATCAATAAGAGAAATACAAGATGCTTACAACTTCATCTTCACAAAATCAAACAAATATATTAGCAAATATAAAAATTAAATAAATTAAAAAAAATATTAATGCTCAAAGAAAATAAAAAGAGAGAATTAATTGAGCATCCACAACATAAAAAATTGGCCAAAGTTCTTTGGATCTATAAAATTAGGCTAAATCCAAATGGCTTTATTATGTTACAAAAGAATTTTAAATTTATACAAAATTAAGAAATTGGTTTTTTATTAGAAACTCTACAAAAATTAGAAAAATAGCTTTATTTCATGTCAAATAACATAATTAAAAATAGCATAAAATAGCAAAATAAATCATAAATCAATATTTTTTTCAAATTTAAATAAAATATTTATGTGGAATAATTACATGAGCAAAAAAAGTCTCTAGAACTTTCTATGCAGAAATTATAGAATATATATTTATGGAATCAAAACACTATATGCAGATGCATGAAGAAAAATGCATGAGCCCATATATAAGTTAAAAAAAGTTAAAAAAGTAATAGCTCACCTTCTTCCTTTGTAATGAACTGATGAAGTAATGAATTATCCCTTAGGTTAAAATCAATCTCTTCAATTCTTTCTCTTCTTCAAGTTTTCATTTCTTTCTTCCATCTACAGCTCCTTCGTCACATATTTTTCATTTCTTTCTACAGTTTTTGAACTTCCTCAATTTCTTTCTGCCATTAGAGCTGCACTTTCCTCCTCTACATGCACTAATTGAAAACACTCACACATAATATTGTAAATGCTTATGCATAATTCTTCTAAGTAAAAGGATTTAAAACCTTAACAATCACAGTTGGAAAGGCTATTTTTCTCTTCAAAAAAAAAAAAAAAAAAGGTCTCCTATTTCCAATATGGATTCACGCAACTAGCTATTTATAAGCAAGCAGTTAATGATGCATGAACTCTATATATAAATCTTCCAATTTAAATAGGAAGAGCTTGAAATTTCTATGAAAGAATGCAAGTTGAAAGTCAGCTTGGATAAATCACAGAGGTCTTTATTAAGAGAAATTATTACGTGCGGTCATGATTGGATGGTCCGAAGGCCAATTAGGATGCGCCACGTCATCCGGCACACAGTGACGATTCATAGTGTATTGGTGATGTGGCATGTCCTAATTGGCCTCCGTACGTCATCCGATGACCGCATGTGATAATTTCTACATTATTTAACGGACAACTCAGGCAAAGCATGAAGTTGATGAATATATATAGACATAGTCTTCAAGTGCTTGACATGTCGGCATATAGTCATATAGGAATTTGAAGAATGAGCAAACCTGTTCAAATTTTGACCAAGTAACATTCTCAAGTTTTATGAATCACAGCCTTTGAGAGTTTGTCTTAGGTTTTGTTTGTGACAGCTTTTTTATTGTTTTTTAAAACAATATTTTAGTACAAAAATTTTTAGAACTAAAAATTTTTGTACTAAAAAATTACTTTAAAAAGCATTAAGAAAGCGATCTCGAACGAAGTCTTAATTGCTGAGAATATAGGGCTTTGCTCAAAAAATTGGGATTATGTAGACAATGGAAATTATATATTAAGATGGGAAATTTTGATATTGTTAATTAGTTTCCCATATTTAAGTTGAAGCAGAGCTAATATCTTTGGCTTAAGCAACATGCATCCTAATTTTCAAGAAGTAGGTCTAGGGTTTGAGATCTGATAGCTACAACATGAAGATTTTATTATTATTATTATTTTCTTGATGCATGGGTTTGGATACTTCATCAAAAATAAATTTGACTGAGAGTGAATTTTCATGCATATTTGAATTGAAATTTTTGGAATTTAATTCAGGATCATCCGAATTAGGATTTAAGAAAACTTATAGTCGAATCGAATATTTCAACGAGATAAACCCATAGAGAGTCACATTGATATGATCCGAGTCCAAATAAGCCTAGATGGAGCACTTAAAATATAATTAGAAACTTTAGGATATTAATTGGACGACCTAACAATATACAAATCTTGCATGTTGATAGTCAAATTGAGCATTTTGATAAGATGAATCTAATGAGCATAAAATCTCGTAATTATGCATAATTAAAATATTAAATAATGAAAGAATTATCTATGACTAAGAGATTCAATACAACTAGTATGTTGGATAATTTCCCACATTAACAATCGTAGTTCTATTCATAAAGATCAATAAATAAGCTAGCCCCGCTCTCTATATGAAATGGATCTTAATTAGACTCTTGACTTGAGATTCAAGAGAGTCTAGATGATTGAATAATCCCAACACTCCGAGCACCTAAACCAAACCACTACTCATTTGCAGTTGTCAAAGACCCATTAGATCACTGCCATGCAACCATTTCTTGATTAGAGTCTTCTGACTGCCGTCACCTGATGACTATGATCCTCCGACCATTATTACCCAATTGTCATTATCCAACCACCATCACTCGACAATGATCATCCGATCACCATTGCTCGATTATGGTCATCCAACCATTGTCACTAGATTATCGTCCTCTAATATTTGTCCTCACCCGACTACGATCGATCCTTTGATCATTTTCACCAAATTGTGTCCTTCAATCACCATCGTCTGACTATAATCCTCCTACCACCATCACTTGACTATGATCCACTGACCAATATCATCCAACTATGATCATTTGATCACCATCACTCGACTATGATCATTTGACCACCATAGCCTAACTAGCCTAACTATGACCCTTTGACCACTGTTGCTTAACTATGATTATTCAAACAAAAGTCCTTTGGCCATTGTCGCCCAATTACAACCCTCTGACCATCATTGATTGACTATGATTCACCAATATTGTCGTCTGACTTTGGTTCTCTGACCATTATTACCTGTACATTTTTTGTCGCTCAAATTATGATCATATAATCATTATTGCCCAACTACATCGACTCCCGCTGACTTTGTCACCTATTGTTGCTAATAATTTCAACACGTCATTGCCCATAAGATTGTTGTAGACTGCTAACATGAACTTTGACTTCCAACATTAGTACCAAGATTTATTCTGGACTTCTTTGTCATTATACTGCCATCCTAGCTCAAAGGAGTACAACAAAATAAATAGCAAACAATCTCAGCTTCCATGCTATAAGTCTCTTCTAATCTCATCTACAAATTTGAACTATATAGCTTAAGTATCAACACTTTCCAAATCATAAGGAAGGGAACATTTTGTAACCGATGGCAAACCATAGTGGAATCATTTCAACTCAACCAGGCCTAATTTTTTTTTTTTGGTTATTTACTTAAAAACTTTACTATAGCTCTTGTAATTTCTCTTTTATATGTATATACTTGATCTTTATATAAAGCTAAAATGTTAATATTTTTATTATTATAGGGAATTTAAAGTCAAATTTCCCATTAACTATCATATATAAGTTAAAATCTATAGGTTGAAAATGAGTTCAACAATTTCTTTTTTTGCACTAGGCCCCACTTTGAATATTTTTATTAATGATCCCTAAAAAAATAATATTAGAGGAGGTGATGGCTTCGCCTCTTGTAAGTGAAAGCTTTCATTCATATGAGAGTAATAATCAACATGAAGAGCTCTTATGTGAGATGAGATTTGATAAGATACTAATTAAAATTTATGTTGATACACAAATAGTAAATGCTTAGGCTTTGTTTGGGACAACTTTCTTTCTGCTTCTTAAAGCAGCTTTTTAGTACAAAAAGTAAAAATTTTGTACTAAAAAGTTGTTCTAAGAAGCAGTAAGAAAGCTGTCCCAAACGAAGCCTTAATCCTATATGCATAAGCAATTCTTTTGATTAAACACATTGAAAATGACTATTAATTGAAAAAACCAACCCAATTTTATTCCCCTATAATTCAGCATAGCCAACATAAGATTTTTCACATAAAATAAGCTTCTAAATCTCAATTCTAGAAAAAAAAAATGCTTAACAAAACAAACTAATATTTCTTAAACAATTGTTTCCTCACTATATGCCATATGCTAATAGTGCAAAATCATTCAAATTTGTCCCTATCTTGATTAGTCTCACACAAGAGAATATTTCAAAAAAATTTAATGCAAACTCCATAACTTCTTAAGTTGTTAGAGATATCATCAAACTAAACTCTTCTTCTTTATTAGTTTTTTATTTAGAGCAGTAATGTTTGGTCTCTTAGAGACCACTGCAACATAAACAGTGTGGGAGATTGTTTATAAAACATTTCTTTTTAAAATATAATACATACTTTTCTTTCAAACTAAGCTACAAAAAATATATATATATATATTTTGCTTTTATGCATTTTATATTTGCAACTTTGCACTAAAATTTATAAGGATTTAGATTATTTTAGTGCTAAATAGTAAACGACTGAAAAAGGTCTCTAAGTGTATGGGATGCTGACATTTGTAATGAAGGGGTTGACATTTCATTGAGAAAGTTGTATGTCACTATGTAGTTTGTTGTTTTGTGTAAAAATTATTTTATGAATAATAAAATAATTTATATTATTCTATGGATCAAAACAGGTGATTAATAGTTCAAATATGCCCAATTTTTTTCCCTTAAATTTTGGCTTTACTAATTGATACGGCAACACAAAATTATCTTGATCGGGCACGAATTTCAAGTCAAAAGCTAGTTGAAAACTTCAAAAATTAAATTTGGAAGCCCCAGAGCTCTGATTTTAGCGAGCTTATCATCAAACTGAGCGTCTCGGAAATACGAACCCAATGACACCAAATTCAACCCAATCCGAGCCTTTACGAGCCATGCCACTCCAGAAAAACTATAAATAGAGCCCTCATTCTTCGCAAAGGGGACTCAAGTGAAGAGAGAGGATAAGAAGAGGAGAAAGAGAAAAAGGAGAATCCTCTCCTCTTCGACCACCGCCGGAGTTCTTCCCGCCGCCCGAACACGCCGGGATTCTGC